>NC_039278.1:15991324-16291324 GCF_003368295.1 Carassius auratus | reverse complement strand
TGCAAAAGAGAGAGAAAAGCACTTTCCTCCTCAAATAACCTAAAGTGACAACAGCGGCAGGATCACGGCCAAGTGCGTGGTGCCACTTGGTAATGTATAATGCATTTAGCCTCTTCTGTGGCCTTGATTTTGCGCATTACAGGGGGAAATGAACAGGCAGCAAAACAAATGTTACTTTTCATTCTGTTTTACATACAGGGAAAACACAAGTCTTTCAAGTTGCCTCTCTCTCTTTCTTTCTTTCTGTATGTCTGTCTATCTCACAGAGAAGTGACTGAACAGAGGAGATTAAACCTGGTAAACACAGACAAACTGAATATAGAATAGCCCCAAAACGACTTTGGACACTTAAGCCTGGGTTATTACTGTTGACTATGAATAAAACTATTCAAAACATTCTTGTTAATTGTAATAAAGCTAAAATTAAATAAAAATATATTATTTATTAGACATATATAAAGTGCTTTAAGTGACCCAAAAGAGGTGCCGGTACTCTATTATAGTAAAAAAAAAATGATTTTTTGTTTTCTCTTTGTTTTTGATGACTCTCCTCATCCCCTGAGGTAACAACAACTATATTGAAGGGGTTTTATATACAGCAGTCAACAGGTGCCCTTAATAATAAATCCTTCTATTAGTTTGTGGATTTACTTGAGCTAGAAAGAACTATACTGAACATAAATAAAATGTGCAAAATGATTTTTAATAACTCCCGAACTGACTCAAATGATTCGCGAACCCGCTACGAACTCCCGAACTGACTCAAATGATTCGCGAACCCGCTACGAACTCTCGAATTGATTCAAATGATTTGAGATCCCCAAACTGACTCAAATGATTCGCGATCCCCAAATTGACTCAAATGATTCGCGAACCCGCTACGAACTCCCGACCTGACTCAAATGATTCGCAAACCCTCTCCGATTCCTCGAATTGATTCAAATGATCCGCGAAGCCGCTCCGTACTCCCGAACTGATTCAAATGATTTGCGATCCCCAAACTGACTCAAATGATTCGCGATCCCGCTCCGAACTCCCAAACTGACTCAAATGATTCGCGATCCCCAAATTGACTCCAATGATTCGCGAACCCGCTACGAACTCCCGACCTGACTCAAATGATTCGCGAACCCACTCCGATTCCTCGAACTGATTCAAATGATTCGCGAAACCCGCTACGAACTCCCGAACTGACTCAAATGATTCGCGATCCCGCTTCGAACTCCAAAACTGGTTCAAATGATTCAAGTTCCATACGTATGCTAAAATCACGTTCTGGGCCACGGAGAGGTGGCGGTATGCTCAAGAGCTATATTTGGAAGTGGCTACTGAGTACCTGTGTGTACCCGCCCACTTAAAGCACTGCACACACATATATATATATATATAATATATACACACACACAAATATACACACACACACAAACACTAAAATTACTAACTGAAAATACATAGGCTTATAACTAAAATTACATCTAAAAAAATAATAATAATAATTTAAACCCTAATATTTAATATTTCTTATATTCCAAAAAATCCAAAGCACAGAAATTTATTACAAATGTAACTGAAAAAAAGCGTATTCAAAACATAGAAAAACAAAACAAATGTATATAATAGTACATCCAAAACAAACAAACAAACAAATAAAACAAAAAATACTAACTTCTATAAAAAACAAAAAAAAACCTTGGAACTAAAAATTAAACTTTAGACAAATACAAAAAAAATAACTCAAAACATTAATAAAATATATAATAGCAAAACTCACACTGCCATATGTAAAAAGCTAAAGAAATGTGAAACACACATAAAATTACAAGAGATTTTAAGCAAAGAAATAACAAAATAAAAGCGAATTCAAAATATAAATAAAACCTGTAATAATATACGGTTTAAATAATACTAAAATGACACTGACTAAAAAAAGCAAGAGATGTCAAAATCTGATAAATTGCTAAAAATTCAACAAAATGAATGCTAAATCAAAACATTAATAAAACTTAAAGTTGTATACAAACAAAGTTAAAATCACACTGAGAAATCATGAACGGCATGGTACTGAATAACAAAATATCAAACAAACTATTATCTTTTTATTGTTTTACCACTTCAAACCTTTTATTATGAAATAACATATTCTTTACAATAAATTATATTTGCTTTAATTTGTTATCTGATGCAATGATATTCAAATACTTTAAATCATGTCTTAAATGCCAAAATACCTTTTGGGCCACCATAGACATTAGAGCTAATGATCATTTCTTAAGTCATTCCCTCACTAGTGCACAAGTGGTGTTCCTCAGGCTCCCGCGCTCAGCAGCATCTCTTATTAAATAAGCATGGCTGAAGGGCCGCAGGTAGCTCCCATGCCCGTGTGAATTTAGGGCCTGTTTGGTTTGAGTCTTTAGATTTTATTAGATTGAATCGAGACTTAAGCTCCATAACGGTGCTGTAGTGATCCTCCCAGACAGAGGACCCCGTCCCCCCACAGGACCGCCTGTATCAAAACACGGGCCCCTTTGAAACCCACAGCAAAGTTCTCTCTCTCTCTCTCTCTCTCTCTTTCTCTAGCCTCATCCTACAATAGAAACCAAATATCTTGGTAATATAGTCATTTCCATTATGAATCAGTGTTTTTAGCTATTTTTTATGGTTGTTGAACCAGCTAGATCTTTATTTTCAGAATAAAATGTGGATGTGTTTGTCAATGTAAGGGTGTTTTGGGACTGGGTCTCTATGATAATCCCTTTTCCTATGTGTTATATTTAGTGAAAATATCACTTAGAAATTAACAAAATATGTATGTTATAAATATGTTTTAGGGGGAAAAATATAATTTAAGCTAATGTTCAGTAGTGAGGTTGGTAAGATTTTTTAATATTCTTGAAAGAAGTCTCTTCTGCTCACTAAGGCTGCATTTATTTGGTAAAAATGCAGTAAAAACTGTAATATTGTGAATTATTATTTAAAATTAAAATAACTGTTTACTATTTGAAAATATGCTAAGATGTAATTTATTCCTGTGATGTAAAGCTGAATTTTCAGCATCAGTATTCCAGTGTTCAGTGTCACATGATCCTTCAGAAATCATTCTGATATGCTGAGTTTGCATCTCACGATTCACAGTGAGAAAAATTCCAAATTGTGAGATAAAAGAAAAAATCTGAAAAAAAAACAGTAATGCTCAACTTAGCACTTATAATCATTACAACTGAAAACATTTTAGCACAGACTCTGTCTCTAGACACACAATGAGCTGACCAGAAAACACACTTGCTCACTCACACACACATGCGTTTGCAATGAGCTGCTGACCACACACACACACACACACACACACACACAGAGGAATGTGCAACACCATGCCTGTGATTCGGACCACGGGAGCTCATTGGGAACAGGCGTTGTTCCAGAAAGATCTGTGTGGCCGCCCACTTCTTACATCATCATGCCATTCTGATCACACTCACTAATGCTCTCAGCTGCGCCTCTATGACATCATTTCCTGCCCCAGCTGGGTCTGTGTGTGACATAAACCTACACCAGAACACTCTGATAGCTTTGGGTCAGGCTTTTATGGCAGAATCTGAGGGTTATGCACAGATGAAGATCCAGCTGTTAGTGTGAAAGCATCATGAAAAAATCCTAATAGCCTTCTCTCTGCTTCTCATGTTAATGGTATTTTACAGTTTCGAAACAAAGTGTACAATACATTTCAGATCCATATCAGTTCCTTTTTCTTTAGTATATTTGACGCTAACGGGTCCAGGTTTGGCTAGTTTAGTCTCATCAGTTGGCACCTGCTGGCAGATGCTGGAACTACAACATTCTCCATTCACAGCTGATCAAAAGTATTTATTAGTCAGTGTTTACTCCAACGCTATCTCATGACCAATTCGTATGTATTTTTTACGAGGTGGCTTATTCGTACGATTTTATACAACCCCATTGACGGTTAGGTTTAGGGGCGGGGTTAGGTGTAGGTCATTCGTACAAATTCATACGAATTATGCAAATCGTTAAATACGTACGATTTGGCAACAATCGTATGAATTTGTACTAGTGTGGTCGTACGAATTCGTACGAATAAACCTTGTGAAAAATGTATGAATTGCCGTGAGATCGGGTTGTTTACTCTGATTAATAAAATGTATCATATGTTACAAATAAATAATAAGAATTACTCACTGTCAAAAAAATGATCACTAAAACTGTCCTGAGCTGTAAAGTGAATAAACAAATAATTGATAAAAGGCTTTTATTTTATTTTTTTGTTATATAAATCTAAAATGTATTATATACATTATAGTTTGAGGTTTGTAAGATGATGATGATGATTATTATTATTTTGGTCTCTTGCCAAGGCTGCAATTATTTGATTAAAAATACAGTAAAACAGCAATATTATGAAACATTACTACAATTTAAAACAACTGTTTTCTATGTTAATATAATGTAAAATGTAGTTTATTCCTGTGAGGCGAAGCTAAATTTCTAAAACACGGGCCCCTTTGAAACCCACTATTATTAATACTGAAAACAGTTGTGCTGCTATATATATATATATATATATATATATATATATATATATATATATATAAACTGTGATACATTTGTTTTAAAGATTATGTGATGAATAGAATGTTTTGTCATAGAACAGCATTTAGTTAAAACTGAAATCTTTCATAAGATTATACCGACTTCTCCTACTCAGAGTCTGAAGTCTCTCCCTTTCCTTTCAAATCAAATATTTCTCTTTCATATTTGGAGTCCCTTTACTATGAGACACATTCTCATCTCAAGCGTGTTTTGCAGCTCAGATAAACTAGTTGCCTCTTGATAGAACACAATTAGCATCCAAGACAGACAAGTCGGCCACTTCTCCTGAAGTTCGTAAACTTCACAATTTCCTTATTGTTCCACGGCATGAAAATAACTCACTAACAGCCATACGTTTTCATTCTCCTGCTTCTGCGGAGGACTTGAAAATGAGACTTTATGTTTCATAAACGCTGCATCTCAGTGGCTTCAATAATCCTGCAAATGAAATCGATTCTCTCTCTCCCTCTCACCAATTCAGATCCCAGCTGGGTTTCCCATATGTGGCCGTAATGAGGAACGGCAAAGTCAATCCCTTATATCGGCATCCCTGCTAAAACTCAGCAGAACATCCAATCCTTCTGTAATTACCTATAATACAAACAGATGCACTGTGTCAGCCACCTATTTTTTTTAAATAAAGTCATCTGTATTTCCATAAATATTGACGCATGGATTTAATGCAGTTCATTATATGCTTCTCAGAGGTGTGCTATATTATTCAGAAAAGAAGTAGTGAACCCAAACAGTGCAGAAAGTAAACACGTTTGTTGTTCATATGCGTAAATTTCTTTGTTTCATCTCAAAATCCTAAGTGTAAATCTCAAGATACAGTCAATAATGATTTTCCCAGAATACCAACAACATTTCAAATTGTTAATGCTGCTCCACTGCCTTCAGAATTGGAAAAGAAACTGATTTTCTTCACAATTATCTGCAAGGTCTGCCGCAACCTTTCTCAGAAATGGCTCGTTTCATGTGTATTCTACCAACTGTGAACAACTGTGTCATTTTTTGGCTGCTCCGGCCTCACAAATTAGATTATACCGACCCACTCACACTACAGCATCTCTACAGGTTTAAACTCAGCATGAAAACCACTTCCTATTGATTAATGTTCTCATTTCCTGTGTTTTCAGCCAGCGCATGTGGTCAGAACTGCCTTTTGTTTATTCCATAAACCTGCATCTATTTGCATCTTTAGTAATTAGTGTTTTAAAGTAAATAGAAATTGAAAGAATTTGAAACTGGTTTTGATTGTTAAAATATCGACCTAAAAGAAAAAAAAAACCAAATCTCCTCATTTCACTTCCATTTACAGTATGGTCCCATCAGTTAATGTTAGACAATGAATTAACTAACATTAAATAACAATGAACAAAATGAAGATTTGTCACGCAACAACTTCTTATGCAAACAAGATTACGAGAGGCATAAGTACATTTGATTTATTCATTTATTTACAAAATACAATTTTAAATGTATTAAATGATTTGTGCATGATCAAACACCTCTAACATTTTCTTAAGAAAGTGTACAAATCTAGTTTGTTAAACTGTTTTAAGTTAAAGTGAAAAGTTTAAGTTAGGTTTTATTCCTATCTACTGGATATTCTGTAGATATTTGTTAGTGTATCAAATGTCTGATTTAAATTAAATTTTATTCCCCAAAACACGTTGAAAATGTATTTAATTTTACTGTGTGGAATGTTTTTTCTAATTTATGGAATAATAAAAAGTCACATCCCAAATTTGTTAGCAAAATGATAAAATATTTTATCCTGGCCTTATCCAATGTTCAGATTTCTGCTCTGGAAATGTATGCAAATGAGTGCATATTCAATTAGATAATACCTCCTTTGCATATTGAAACATGACAGTTTAGAAAACATGCTGTTAAAACTGGTAAAGTATGGTGACTTCAGTTTTATCCTAGTGTCTTGCCTTAAAAATAATTAGTTTATCAATAGCTTGCATCAACTGAACTCCTCCTCGAGTGAAAACGGCATGATGTGAAAGCGGAGTAAGGTGAGGTGTGTGTGTGTGTTTATTGGCAGTCAGTCACCTCAGAGGTTTCAGGTTAGATCATCTCGGCATCTACCGAAGATGCAAAACGACCCAATGCTGGATTCTGCATTAAGAGGAAAAATCAATTATTCGACCCCCTGTCCATTTCACAGCTCAACACTGTGGGGTGAATTAAAGACCACTTTATAAGCATTTCCCACAATGACTGGCATCGTGCTGCAACACTAACTGCTGCCTTTTCCCTTTCTAGTGCTAAAGACGCCGCTAATGTGCTTCTTGTTGACAGGGTGAACATTCCCTGTCCACTGCAGCCAGCGTCCTGACAGCGAGGATGTGACAGCACTAATGGAAGCTGATTACCGGGAGGCATCTATTAATTTACCCCTAATCACAACAAAGAGAGAGGCAGCACTTAACAGCTGTGAAATAGCAGTCGCTGTTCGGAAATGAAGCCTGGGGAAAAGGCCGAGGACATATTACCTGCCGCTATTGTGCTGATCATCAACCCGGCTTAGCCGTAGGTAACTCTATAGGCTACATTGGCCATCCCCTTTACCTGGGAGCTCTCAGTAAGTGGTGGGAAAAAAGCACATAAAGGCGATTGGTTTGCACGTGGAGTGCTGGAAAGATTGTGATCCAGGTGAGAAGCTGACAGTAACAGGTTTAAGCTCTCTGGCTTTATTTGGGAAGGAGAGGGGATTGTCACTCTGACCTGATTGCGAGAGGTTGACTTCCTATCCTAAGTGTCCAGATGACCTTTGCTTTGTGAGGCTGAAGAGAAGAGAATACTGTTAACAAGCACATGCCAAGCCTCCTCTGCACATGCTCCTTGTAAGAGAAGACAGTGTCGGATAGGATGAATTTAAAGGGATAGCTCACCTACCAATAAAAACGTGGGCATCATTTACTCACCCTCATGTTATTTCAAACAACATTTCTTTCATTGAACACAAAAGAGAAGTTTTATTGCTCTTTTACGTAACACAGATACATACGATGATGCAAGCTCCTAAAAGAACAACAAAGCATAATAAAATATTATCATAACAGTCTGGGTAGTAACATAATACAAGTAATCTCGATTACATAATCATATTACAAAAATTAAGCACTTCCAACTAGATTACATGTTAAAATGCTCAGAATTAGATTACATTCACTTTAAGATTGCATGATTACTGTACATATAATTGACGCAATGGCAGTAAATTATTCATAATTTGACTTTCTCTCTCTTAAAGGATGCTATAGAATGCATTGATATGTAACGGGGGTATTAAGCCCGTTGTGTAGGGGAAATGGATTATGGCTGCCCTGGAAGTTTGGACAACGAAAGGATCTTGGTCCCCGTTCCCCAACCTTTTAGTCTCGTTACACACTAATGTGGGTATGTGGTTTCTTACTCTATTGTGTTAGAACACTACTGATAGACAAGGGTAGGCTTCAGTTATAGTAGTGATACACGGTGGCTTCCTGAAGTGAAATTGCATATATGACAGTGCAGTGTTATATGCTCCTCCCTCCCCAGATCTAATAAAGTAAGTGAGACTTCCCCACTCCCTGACAGCTCCCAAGAGAAGAGTACACGTTCCAAGTTTAGAAATTAAACTATTTATTCTAGATTTCTTCTTCCTATGATTTTTATTTTTTTGTCTGATTAAGAAAGCAATTAAATGAAAATATAAAGAATTTACAGTATTTGTGCCGTTGTTACAAATTTACATAATCACCTTCAACATATCAGTTGAAAGAAAAACTTTCACTTGTCAACTTTCACTTGTGATTTAACAAATACCTAATGAAACTTCAAAATGAAATCACATACAATTTTCAATTGGTAGACCCACAAATTCTCACCCTTCTCAAATGATCACTTTTAAACAATCACATTTGAAGAAAACAATACACAATTAAATCTTACTTTAGAATGAGCACTTATAAGAAATGTCCTTTGAAAGGTTTACTCACAGTATCTTCTGTTCTGTAGTGCACTTGAATTATCACAGTTCACTGTTTATCAGTTCAGTCACTGAATAAAATGGAAAAAAATGAGTAAAATACCAGTTCGTAGAACGATGAATTAGAGTGCGTTGTCTGGACGTAGGGTGCGTTGAAATAAACTGAACATCACAGTTTAATAAAAAAAAAAAAAAAATCACTCAGTCTTGTAAAAAAAAAATAAATAAAAAAAAAATATCCCACAGATAAACTGCCTCAAAAAGGTTCAAACTGCGATGAATCAACTGGAGATGTCCCTTGGATGGCAGGGTAACAACTCAATCTTCAAACTCTGATCGGAGGAAAAGTTGATTGCATTTCACAGCGGTCTCGGTCTCACGTGCGCTAATACGTGTGGGAAGCTTAATTACACGTGAACAGTCTCGTTGACATGTTAGATCTCGCCGATGCGTTTCAATCAAAACACGAGTGCAAAATGCAGCAAAAACACATAAAATATATAAAAAAAATACAAGCAAACAGGGTTTTCACTCTAAGCTTACTCACAATCTCAGTGGCCTTCACGTTACGTAACTGCGTCACTCTAACAGCCAACACACATCACGAGAAAAAAAATCTATTTACTTCTATGAGCCGCGGGTCACTTTCCACACCTTCACTTAGTGCAGTTGTATTTTACTCGACGTAAGCCTCGATAATCTTCCGTTGAATCAACTTTATCGAACGAGCTTCTCGATCACAACGCTGCACTCACTTCTGTGTGCGACACACCCATACATCACGCTCTTCTTCGTCTACACCTGCTGCAATTACAGCATGCGCAAAAAGCGGACCACTCGCCAAAATAAAAGTATCCCAAAAATAAACTTCTTTCAAAATAATATATCCGTTACATTCCCCCCTGCTAGACCCTGCCACTCCATTGACATCTCCGGCAGATTCATCTCTGAAACACAAAACAACATGTTAAGAAACATGGCATTATAGATTAATAACTTATTATTACCCAAAGTTTCAGAAGACTCTGAACTCTTATTTCACAACATAGTCACTTCTGTACTTCACAGGTAAGATACCCTTGTTTTGCCTCTGAGAACGCCTAGGCTCAGAAATACTTTCCCTTTCAGTTTCGGAAACATCAGCATCATCTGAGTCACCTTGTACCCTCAACTCTGATTCTGCTATTACATTATGATTCTCGTAGTTGTCACACTGTCGTATTTCCTCTGACTCCCCTTGACCCACCCTTGTGTGTGCATGGTAAGTGGAGTGTTGCGGAGCTTCAGGATAGCAGACAAAGTCCGATATGTCTGTGACTGTCTCTGTTTTATCTCTCACACGATGCCGGCATGTACGCGGTGTTGTAGGTGATGGGAACGAACAGTGCCGAAGCTGATCTCGGTGTACTACTTTTGTAGGACCCCCCTTTTCTGGTTTGATGGTAAACACAGGTATGTCTGAGTGGTTTTGCTTTATCACTAAATAAGGTGTGTCTTCCCATTTGTCCTGAATTTTATTTCTACCCCTGTGTTTGTGATTGCGCAGTAGCACCCGATCTCCAGGCCTCACAAGAGCTCCAAATGTCTTGCGATCATAAATCCTCTTTCTCTTTCTGGAAGCCTCTTGAGATGCTGCGTTTGCAACTTCCACAGCCGTCTTCAGTCTTGCATGATGAGCTTTCACCCAGTCATCTAGGTTATCCACCTCATCCTCTTTTAGATCCTTTTCTCCAAGGACATCCATTGGTAAACGTGCATCCCTTCCGAACATTAAATAGAACGGAGAATAACCAGTAGATGAATGGACATTACTGTTGTAGGCCATTACCAGCTCTGGCAGATGAGTCTTCCAATCTCTCTTCTTCTCTGGAGGCAAAGTTCTTAACAAGTCGTGCATGGTACGATTAAATCTCTCACACTGAGAGTTTCCCTGTGGATGGTATGGGCTCGTACGACTTTTACCTATACCATAGATCTTGCAAAGCTCTTTGATCACATTGGCCTCGAAACATCTGCCCTGGTCAGAATGCAAACGAGCCGGACAGCCATAATAAACAAACCAGTGCTTGAGCAGGGCCTTTGCAGTTGTATTTGCAGTCTGATTCCTGGTAGCAACAGCGACTGTGAATCTGGTAAACATATCAGTGAGAACGAGCACATTTTCATACCCTCCAGAAGATTGTTCAAGCTGTGTATAATCCATGGCTAGGACCTCTAATGGAGCTGAAACATTACTGCATGTCATAGGAGCTCGAAGCCTGGGGAAAACATCTTTGGCCAGTGTACATCTCTTGCACTGCCTTATCCAGCATGGAACATCTGCAGACATGGTAGGCCAGTAATAACTGCGTCTCATTCGAGTTAATGTACTTCTTTCACCGAAATGACCTCCGTGTTCATGTTGTCCCTCATACACTCCATGCTGTAGAGGCTCAGGAACGACCATCTGCCAGATCTCTTCCCCATCCCTAGGATCCAGGATGCGTCTGAACAGCACTCCCTGACGCAACTTAAGACGGTCAAACTCCTTGGCAAGCTTTTTCATTTTAAACTCCATACAATTGAGATTCATTCTACTTGGTCTCTTGTTCTCAGATACTGCTTTATAAATGGGGCCGATCAAAGGATCGTTCTTCTGCTGCTTTCCTATCTCGCTCCAGCTATACCCATTTATTTCTCCTCTTATTGATGCTTGAACCGCAGCTTTACCTTCAAGTTCCTCTCGGTCAATTCTCCTGCCTGGCCACAAGCATGCTCTCACCTCGTCAGCTCCTAGTCTGATGAAATCCTTTCCATCATCGTCCTCCTCTGGTTCCTCCCTTGAGGGGATCCTTGACAAGGCGTCTGCATTTGTGTTGTGTCGGCCAGGTTTATAACATACCTCAAAGTCATACTCTGCCAGCTGTGCTACCCAGCGCTGCTCAACTGCACCAAGATTAGCGGAGTAAAGGTACCGTAGTGGGTTATGGTCAGTAATCACCGTGAATTTTGAATACATGAGGTATTCTCTAAATTTTTCTGTGATCGCCCACTTTAATGCAAGCAGCTCCAACTTGAATGCACTATAGTTTTTATCATTCTTCTCTGAACCTCTTAGTCCTCTGCTTGCATATGCCACCACACGCTCAATCCCCTCCTGCTTCTGGCTAAGGACTGCTCCCAGTCCGTGATGACTTCCATCCGTGGTAAGTGTAAAGGGCTCACTGAAGTCAGGGTATGCCAGAATTGGTGGAGACATTAAACACCCTTTCAAATCATCCAATGCGGTCTGGCAGTCTTGAGTCCAAGTGAATGTTACTGGCGTCTTGCTTCTCTTTCCTCCACTTACCAGCGCATGTAGTGGTTTGGCCATTTGAGCAAACCTTGGGACGAATCTTCGATAATAACTCATAAAACCGAGCACTTGCCTGACTTCTCTCACATTTCTGGGAACTGGCCAGGTGTCCAAAGCTTTAACTTTCTCGTTATCTACTTTTATGCCTTCTGAGCAAATCTGGTGCCCTAAAAACTTTACTTCAGGCCTTAGAAAGAAGCACTTGCTTGGCTTTAACTTCAGACCATGTTTTCTTAGCCGGTCAAAGACAAGTTCTAACCTCTCACAGTGACTTTCAAAATCTCTGGAGAAGATAATGACATCATCCAGATAGACCAGAAGAACATCAAAGGCCAAGTCACCTAGCACCACACCCATCAGACGCTGAAAGGTGGCCGGAGCGTTGCACAACCCGAACGGCATCCTGGTCCACTCAAACAGCCCAAATGGGGTGGTGACGGCTGTCTTCTCCCTATCTTTCTCACTCACAGCCACCTGGAAATACCCAGCAGTCAAATCCAGTGTAGAGAACAGTTTAGCGTTGCCCAATGCATCCAAGGACTCGTCCACCCGTGGAAGCGGATAAGCGTCCTTATACGTCACTTGGTTCAGCTTTCGATAATCGCAGCAAAAACGCACACTGCCATCTTTCTTCATTACGATAACTGCCGGTGATGCCCAGGGGCTACTGCTTTCTTTGAGGATTCCCTGAGACACCAGGTTTTGGACATGCCTCTTGACTTCTTGAAATATCTGTGGTGGTACTCTACGATGACGCTGTTTTATCGGTGGTGCTTCGCCAGTAGGGATATCATGCACTACAGCTGTGGTGTAACCATAATCTCGGTCATCTCTGGAGAAGACATCTCTGTTTTTTGATAACAACTCAACGAGCCTTTCACATTGTGTTGGTGTGAGACCCTCATAATTTACTTCAACCGGAACTGGCGGCTGCAGAAGTAAGTTATTATCAGCATGAACATTATCTTCCTTTAATCCTTTGACATGAAGTACACCGTCATCTTCCTCCAATTCAAGAACATCCTTTGTGACCACCTCTTTTGGCTTAAAAATAGAAGCCACTCTAGATCGGGGTGCAATTCTAACAGTCTTTCCACTCAAGTTCAGCATACGCACAGGAACCTTTCCACAGTTTGTTTTAGCAAGAACATGAGCCACTAAGAGTCCTTTTGGCAAACTAGTGCCATCTGCAGGTTCTACCAGCACATTACATTTCACCCTAGGTGACACTCCACAGAGGCCCTCAAGTACCTTCTCACAGCGGGGAGGAATAGTGACAGCTTGTCTTCCAGCAATCTTAACATACCCAATCCTTCCGCCAGGCCCTAGATGTCCTGCTTCCTTCTCAACTCTTGCAAGTACCCTCCGGACTTGAGCTTCATCTCGCTGACTATACTTGTCTACCTTTTCCATCCCCTCTGCTGAGATGAACAAAGACTGCACTTCATTGAGTATATTCATACCGATGATCCCAGACACTCCTTTCATTTCCTTGACATCAGGACTTGTGTCAGTCAAAACGAATATGCACTTCCTAGGAAACACTTTTCCCATACATTCGACATCAGCCTGTAAGCAACCTAAGACAGGAATGTCTAGTCCATTGGCCGCTGTCAGTTTAACCCAACATGCAGAGGACAACTTTAGCTTTTGCTCCCCAAAATGCTGTCTGAAGTGGGATTCGGAGATGGTGGACACCTCTGACCCTGTATCTAAGAGGCACTTGGTCCTGACACCGGCTATCTTCACATCAACTGCAAGACAATCCCCAAAAGCACTATCCTTCAGTTTATCAGCAGCCTCATCCGCCAGCCATTCTGCTGTGTGACATCTAATCAATGAGGGCCCTGGGCTTTTCTGTACTGCACCTCCTGAGTCTTTCTCTGTTACTTCAGCAGACTCCACTATACACTGTGGTGGGGCTGGTCCCCTCCCAGACTTGCCTCCTTGTGGACAATAGCGGCTGGTGTGTCCAGGTTCACCACATGAATAACAAATATAACGTCCTTCACTGTCTTTTAACGGTTGTTTCTTTGGATGGTTCTGCTGTGGTCTATCCCTTTCTTTTGCATGAACGATTTGATATAATTCCTCTTGACGAGCAGCTATTTTCTGAATTGCTTCATGCAACTTCTCTAAAGACAGAGTGGAGGGAGCATCCTGTGCTGCAGCAGCATTTACTACCCCTCTAGCACGGATACTGGGCCTGAGATTACTAGAAGACTGTGCTTCTTCCTCCTCTGACCAGGTAATTGCCGCTTGCATCAACTCCACAAAACTCAAATCTGGCTCAGCCTTAATTCTGCGTTTCATCTCTCGGCGCAAGAAGTCATCTTTTAGGCCTAGCACCAGTTGCTCTTTCAAAACCTTTTCAGCATCTGCTACTCTAGCTGGCTCTCGGCGCTGAACACAATTAAGTCTTTCCCGAAGGTCATATGCATAGGAACGTATTGTTTCTCCTGTATTCTGAGCACGATCATAGAAGTCCTTCAGCCTTGTACCAATGGGCACTTTATCTCCATAGGTGTCAAGGAGAACAGTGAAGATGTTGTCAACAGACTCCTCTTTTCCATCCATCATGAACTTCACTGTGGCTCTGGCCTCATCTTTTAGGTGCTGTTTCACCAGCTCAACCCGATCCTCAGTGGGCACCCTCATGACTTGAAATGCAGACTTCATTGATGCCACCCATTCTTCAATACTCAGGTCACCTGGTTTTGAAACGCAACCAGTGAAATCAGGGAGCTTCCGGTCCCTAGGGATATAAATGGCAGCTGGGGTCGCTTGGGCAGAGGCCTGGCTCTCAATTACGACCTTTGCTAAGGATAGGGCTTCTCTCTGCTCTGTCCTGGCTTGGTCAAGTGCCCCCGCCTGCTCCGCAAACCTCCTCTGCATCTCTGCCATCTCTCTCTTTAGTTCCTCCAGCTCAGACATTTTCTTACTTGACAAAAATTTGTGGGCCTGGAGACGTGTGACTATCTAAATGTGCCTAATTCGATCCTGTTCGTGACGCCACTTTTGTAACGGGGGTATTAAGCCCGTTGTGTAGGGGAAATGGATTATGGCTGCCCTGGAAGTTTGGACAACGAAAGGATCTTGGTCCCCGTTCCCCAACCTTTTAGTCTCGTTACACACTAATGTGGGTATGTGGTTTCTTACTCTATTGTGTTAGAACACTACTGATAGACAAGGGTAGGCTTCAGTTATAGTAGTGATACACGGTGGCTTCCTGAAGTGAAATTGCATATATGACAGTGCAGTGTTATATGCTCCTCCCTCCCCAGATCTAATAAAGTAAGTGAGACTTCCCCACTCCCTGACAGCTCCCAAGAGAAGAGTACACGTTCCAAGTTTAGAAATTAAACTATTTATTCTAGATTTCTTCTTCCTATGATTTTTATTTTTTTGTCTGATTAAGAAAGCAATTAAATGAAAATATAAAGAATTTACAGTATTTGTGCCGTTGTTACAAATTTACATAATCACCTTCAACATATCAGTTGAAAGAAAAACTTTCACTTGTCAACTTTCACTTGTGATTTAACAAATACCTAATGAAACTTCAAAATGAAATCACATACAATTTTCAATTGGTAGACCCACAAATTCTCACCCTTCTCAAATGATCACTTTTAAACAATCACATTTGAAGAAAACAATACACAATTAAATCTTACTTTAGAATGAGCACTTATAAGAAATGTCCTTTGAAAGGTTTACTCACAGTATCTTCTGTTCTGTAGTGCACTTGAATTATCACAGTTCACTGTTTATCAGTTCAGTCACTGAATAAAATGGAAAAAAAATGAGTAAAATACCAGTTCGTAGAACGATGAATTAGAGTGCGTTGTCTGGACGTAGGGTGCGTTGAAATAAACTGAACATCACAGTTTAATAAAAAAAAAAAAAAATCACTCAGTCTTGTAAAAAAAAAATAAATAAAAAAAAAATATCCCACAGATAAACTGCCTCAAAAAGGTTCAAACTGCGATGAATCAACTGGAGATGTCCCTTGGATGGCAGGGTAACAACTCAATCTTCAAACTCTGATCGGAGGAAAAGTTGATTGCATTTCACAGCGGTCTCGGTCTCACGTGCGCTAATACGTGTGGGAAGCTTAATTACACGTGAACAGTCTCGTTGACATGTTAGATCTCGCCGATGCGTTTCAATCAAAACACGAGTGCAAAATGCAGCAAAAACACATAAAATATATAAAAAAAATACAAGCAAACAGGGTTTTCACTCTAAGCTTACTCACAATCTCAGTGGCCTTCACGTTACGTAACTGCGTCACTCTAACAGCCAACACACATCACGAGAAAAAAAATCTATTTACTTCTATGAGCCGCGGGTCACTTTCCACACCTTCACTTAGTGCAGTTGTATTTTACTCGACGTAAGCCTCGATAATCTTCCGTTGAATCAACTTTATCGAACGAGCTTCTCGATCACAACGCTGCACTCACTTCTGTGTGCGACACACCCATACATCACGCTCTTCTTCGTCTACACCTGCTGCAATTACAGCATGCGCAAAAAGCGGACCACTCGCCAAAATAAAAGTATCCCAAAAATAAACTTCTTTCAAAATAATATATCCGTTACAGATACAATATTTTTAATTGTTCTCTGATGTCCCCGGAGTGTGTATATGAAGTTTTATGTCAAAATACCCCACAGATCGTTTTTTTTTAAAGCTTGTTGAAATTGCCACTTTTAGGGTATGAGCCAAAACATGCTGTTATTTATGTTGTCCCCTTTAAATGAAAATGAGCTGCTGCTCATGCCTCCCTTTTCTGACTAGTGCGGAGCTCGGGCTCACGGGCAGACTACCGGTGTTACGGTTTAACTGACTTTACATTGCTTCCAAATGCAATTTTTAACTATCACATTCCTATTTACGATCATTTTGGTAGCACATAAAAGTAGCATTAGTGAAAACAGGCAGAGCCAATGGTAGCTTTAGCAACCTTAGCCTTACAGAGAGCCAAGAAGATCTTTTGGAAAACAAAATATGATGGTTGATGTTTACTTTGTCTGCAGTCTGGATTTTTGTGCATGAAGCGTTGGTATCGATCCTTCTTTCAGAAGCAATATTTGCACAGCTCCAGCGCTGCACTGACCCTCGTTTGTGAGGCAGTCAGGTGTAAAATGTTGGCACAAATGCATAGGACTTTCCATTTGTTTTCAAAAATTAAAGTTAACCCTCATGTCCTCACTGGTTTATGGAGACTCCTATGTTCGTTGGTGTATCCCAACACACAACACTTTTAATCGCTCTTTGGCGCTGACATTGTATCTCCAGCAGTTACAGAAAGAGAACAGTAATGGCGGACTGCTGCTACTCATTCAAGTGTGTGTATATGCTTATAGGCCAGAAAGCGTCACAAATGGGCAGGACTTTCACTGACTATGTCATCATAGTAGTGTGGAGAGAATGTTTATGAATTATTGGGATTATAAAACAATAAGTGGGTTGATTTTTTTTTCACACACTACGGCCACACAACTGTGTTCAAACACTGTATAAAAGTGATTTTTGCATTCTATGGCACCTTTAAATTTTCCTTTCTAAAACTGTACCGATTTTATACATTTATAAAGTCTTCCACCCTTTTATCAACTATGATAGTTATCCTGAAGGTCTTTTGTGTTTTCATTTTCTTATTCTTGCAAATTGTCTGGAATGAGAATAATTTGTGCTGTTATGTTTCTAAGCAATCAGACTTACTGTTTTAAACTGCCAAATGACAAAAACACACACTAAACCTCTGAGGAACATCACGCCAAGTCTGAGGTTATAAGCATGGCGTGATGTTTGTTGTGCCAATGTCGCCTGTTCTCCAGCCCTTCCCTGAAGGACTCTCACACAATTACAGATCACAGGACATCTCTGCCGCTGTTAGAGTGACTAATAGGTTTTATGGGGCCTTTGGGAGCCCTGTTGTGCCAGCTATTGTGGAAGTCATGAGTTATATGATCTTACAATTATAAATATACACAAGGCGGATTTCCCTTTCTCCTAATTATCTTCCTATTGTGTGACGCTTGGCCAAGGAGGGGCACTGATGCCGTAAGCTGGAGAAAGAGACAGAGAGAAAGAGTGAAAGAGAGAGAGAGAGAGAGAGAGACATCCATAGCCAGATTTGGCTAGTTGGCAGCAGCTTCCAGCCAGAGCACAGTTACCTTTTATTACAGTCATAATTAGAAACTCACGCTGCCAGCATCATGAAAAGAGGCTTTTGAAGTCATGCGCTCACAGGGTGTCGGGTGGAACCAACCGGAGGCCCAGAAAGTGTTCAATTAACGGAGAGAGGCAGAGCTCTGGGCCGCCGTAATATGACAAACAAGCCAGAACATTCCGTTTGGCGTCGTATGAATTAATCAGTCAAACAGCGGTGGACATGTTGGGCTTACAGACGTTTGATTCATTCCTGGGGACTGATGAGGCTCGTGATTAAATTAGGGAGCTCTTCAGCAGCACGTCTGAGGGGGGCAACAGAGAGGTTTTTGAAAGAGTTGAATGCAGGCTGACAGGCAGATCGTCTGGAGGGGCTCAGACCCCACTCAGAACCGCACTAATTACCTAATTACTGACACACACACAACAGCTGCATCTGCTTGACCACACACACACACACACACACACAAATGCATGTATGAAGGTAATCATTTGCTAATGCATTAAAAGGGATAGTTCACACAAAAAGAAAAGTTCTGACATCATTTAATCACCCTCAAGTTGTTCCAAATCTGTAGTTTCTTTCTTCTGTTAAACATAAAAGAAGATATTTTGAAGAATGTGGGTAACCAAACAGTTGTTGGTCCCCAATTACTTGCATAGTATTTTCCCCCACATAATATATGAGTTTGGTTGACTTTTGCCTAAATAAACTCCTAATTTCCTGATTATTAATAGTTAGTAAGGTTTGTGTGGTATGGGGTAGGACCATATCTAAAATACAGTCATGCAG
Source organism: Carassius auratus (assembly GCF_003368295.1). NCBI lineage: Eukaryota > Metazoa > Chordata > Actinopteri > Cypriniformes > Cyprinidae > Carassius > Carassius auratus. Next base: position 16,272,423 of record NC_039278.1, on the reverse strand, counting down.
AATAAGGCTATGCTTTTTTAGGCACTAGTAAACAGCCATCCACTGTGCTAGTGATATGCATGCTAGTTAATAATGAGAAATGGTGTCTAAACTAAGTGTTACCATGAGTTTTTATGAGTTATACCACAGCATTTTTAGAAAAAAAAACATGTTGTTCCTTGTTGTTTTGATATAAAGAAAGACACAAAAGCGATTTCTGATTCATAAGCGAATCGTTCAATGAACCGATAAAAAAATAAAAAATAAATCACAAATTGCATCAAATGATTAATTTGTGAATTAGACTAATCCAATTAAAGCAAAAGCAAACGACTCAGATTCAGTCCATCATTGCTTAAGGTGAACGATTCCTTAAATCATGTGGCTTGCTCAGAATACTTTACTAATTGATCACTGTTTATTAACTGTTCATTAAATGAAAGAAAATTCGATTATGTATCAATAACTGAAAGTAACCACTTAAGGATGTTATGATATATGTTTTTTTGCACAGGAAACTAATTTGAGCTTTTCCATCTTGAGTAACCAGGGTTATTATCATTAACTAAAACTTTTAAAGCCTTTTTTTATATTATTAAATAAAGCTGAAATAAAATAAAATATAAATATTATATGAAAACTAAAAGAAAATGCGAAGTAAACTAAATTTTAGGCACTAAGATTATTAACTGGAAATAAATAAAATCTAAAACTGGAATAAAAGCTAATTAAACCTAATAAGAACAAAAACTTATAAAAATGACAAAAGAACATAACAAAATGACTCAAATGTAAACTAAAATGAAAACTATTAATATATGCATTCAAATATTTATAAAACTATATAAATCGCTCTAAAAATAACACTGTGACTAACAGTGTAATTCTGTCAAAATATCCTAAAGTAACTGAAATGATCCCTCAGGAATCTCTCCTCCTACAAATCACTGACCCTGATGTAATACGTTTCGTTTCCCAACATAAATCAATAAATGAGGAAAAGTGATCTTGGTTTAAATATGAGCTGCTCTCAGACCAAAGGGCAAGTTCATTATTCAGCTCATTTACATTAATGATGCCTGTTTCATTCAGCATTGGGCTCAGTTATGAATCTAAACATCATTGGTGTCATTCTGGATGGAATAATTCTACCCAACCGTATCTAACTTTGTGTAACACCAGGGATCAATATGAACCAAAAATAAAATTAAAACCCTTAACGACATGTAATGTTTAGTACATTTCTGAAGCATCAATGGAGGATTTGTGTATATGTCATAATACGACTGCAATATACGATAACATAAAATAATATTCCTAAAAGTATTAATCAAAATATTAAATAATAATAGTGCAAATATATCAAATAGGTTTAATTTCAGCCCATAAGTTGAGAATCTATTCACAATATAAATATGTATATTATGTATAAATATAAGTATAATGGACTTACATGTTTGGTGTGGTGAATCTTGTGTACACACTATCTATTTACAATGCCACTCTTGCAGATCTGCGTACAAACACACTTTTGCCATCTATAATTGAACTCTGGCAAATTTACATATTTATTAATGTGATGATTGTTGCAATGTGATGGCCTTTTGCAGCTGTCACACACACACAGTGATTCACCTTCGCGTGAAGCTTCGAGCTCACTTGAGCGACCAATAAGCCACTTAAGCCTGGTTTCCATGGCAACTGCACAGAGGCTTTTAACAGGCTGTTTCTTCGCCATCCGTGTCTACTGTATTAATGAGATAATTACACGAGCATACATACTGACTGCTGTTTAGAAACACTGGATAACGATGCCTATTTACATAAGTTAATTACGACAAACTGAGAAGTCAATGCCTCAGTTTGTTTGTGCCTCTGTAAAGCGCTCAACCTGAGTGAAGCTGAGAATCCCGAATACTGAATAGCTGTTGCATTTAATACAGCTGTGATGAAGAAGTGTTAAGCATCTAAATGGGAAATTTGCCCTTTAAAATGGTCATTTAAATGTTCCTTTTTTTTTTTATTATAAAACGTGCAGCTGAATTTTCAGCATCATTCCTCCAGTCTTCAGTGTCACATGATCTTCAGAAATCATTCTTATGTGCTGATTTGCTGCTCAAGAAACATTTCTGATTATTATCAGTGTTGAAAACAGCCGTGCTGTTTAATATTTTGGTGGAAACCGTGACACACTAGGTTACTAAAGGCTAATTAATAAAGAAATGAATACTTTCATTCAGCAAGGATGCATTAATTTGAACAAAAGTGACATTTATGATTTTACAAAAAACTGGTATTTGAAATAAATGCTATTTTTTTACTTCTAAGATCCTGAAAATCATCACAGAAAAACTGCATATTAAAATATATTATACTAGAAAACTTTTACTGTAATAATAATAATAATAATTGTAAAATGTAATAATTTTAATTAAAGTCTTGACTGATTCCAAACAAATTCAAATCTAGAACCCAGATTATCACACAGACTTGAAACATAACTATTTTACTAAGTAACCATAAAAGCAAAGCACTATTGTTATTGAAATTCATAAATGTGGCGATTATCATTTAAAATCAATAAGCTGCTATGTTGCATGTCATCATGTGTCTAGGATTTGTTTCTTTAAATGCATACGTGTATATTCTTAAAGGAACACTGCGCTAATCACTCCGCCCAAGTAACGTTAGCTGTGCTCCTACGCCTCGTGAGAATATAGTTCCCAGTATTTATACGATTAAAAATGGTCTCTGTCTCATATAGCCTTGTTATTTGTACACGCTGTGACTATACAGATCACAACATGTAAATAGGAAAATGTTTGCTTTATTTTGTCACTTATTGGGATTACTATGCTACCATTATCCATTTACATCCAGTCTTTGTGCTAAGCTAGGCTAGCGGTGGGTGCCTCAAATAACACTTACAGAACGCACAGAAATGAAAAAGGTACGTATGGACTTATCTAACTCTGGGGGATACTGTGAATAAGCTAAAGTCCCAAAAAGTCAGAGTGTTCCTTTAACTAGGAGTTTTTCTCATTAAAACAGGAATAGAGCAGATCTATTCCTTCTATATCAGATGAACAGAAACAGACACCTCTAAAGAGCAAGGCTTGGCCAGGGGGTCGAGGAACCTTCCCATGATGCCCCCATGCTGTGCACCCAAGCATTGCATCCACGGTCGGGAGAGACGCTCCCTGCTAAGTTTGAAAAGACCAATTTTCAGCTAATATGAAGGTCGTGACAGCGGCATAAAAGGCCTGGTAGGACATTATAGTAGCGGAATTGTAAATATTGGTTAGAGACAGACACAAACGGAGGGGAGGGCTGTGGGAAATTTCCATACAGCCCGCTGCGGCACCACTGGTGGCTCACTGCGGCGGAATAGATTTTCCATTCTACTGTGTCACATTAGATTTTCGGAGGTGCTGGGTGGCAGGTACATATCATTAGTAACACTTTAGCGTGGTAATGAACCTTTTTATTTATCCTCCACTCTCCTCATGAATGCATAAGGAGTCTCTCTGTGGCTTCCCCCCTGGAGAGAGAAAGAGAGAGAGAGAGAGAGAGAGAGAGAGACAGCACTCATGGCCTTTTGAATGACTGCTTATGGTGACCAGAATGCAGGGAACATCAAATACTGTAGGGAAATGACTGTAGAGCTGCTAAAAACACAAATAATAAAAAAAAATACACACATATATACATAACACACATCTCGGACTTCATGGATATAGTACAAACACGGCAGTGCAAGTTACACACAAACGTTAAGGATTAAGGGTTAAGGATTGTCAAAATCAAATCAATAACTGATTTGGAGAAATGTAGCATTCCATCACTTTCTTCTGCAATGGATGCTCTGCCGTGAATGGGTGCCGTCAGAATGAGAGTACAAACAGCTGATAAAACATCACAATAATCCACAGCACTCCAGTCCATCAGTTAAAGTCTTTAGAAGAGAAAAGATGCATCTTTGAAAGAAACAGATACATCATTCAGATGTTTTCAAGTTCAAACCTTTGGGTCCTGATAAAAATGAGTCCTCTTTGAATAATACTGCTTTCTCCAATGAAAAAGTTATCTCTCCTGAACCAGGAGAGAAATATGCACAGACCAAGCATCATTTACAAGTGAAAACCGATTTTTATGTGAGAGGACTTTTTCACTCAAGGAAGCATTATGGATTTATGGATCACTTGTGGATTATTGTGATGTTTTTAATCAGCTGTTTGGACTCATTCTGACGGCACCCATTCACTGCAGAGCATCTTCTGGTGAGCAAGTGATGGAATGCTACATTTCTACAAATCTCAAAAACAAAAACAAACACATCTACATCTTGAATGGCCTGTGGGTGAGTACCTTTTCAGCAAATGTAATTTTTTTATGAACTATTGCTTTAAAAATAAAAATTCCAAAGGGAATATTTTTGCATCAATGCCATTCACTTTTGGTTCCCCGAAGAACATTTCAGTGAACCGTTTCTAAAACAACCTTTTTATTATTATTATTATTATTATTTTGAAGAACATTTAAATATTTTTAAAAACCTTTTCTGCTACAAGGAATTTGGCACATGGAACCATCAATGCCAATAAAGATTTATTTTAAATACTGTAGGTTAATTTTTTTTTTTTTTTTAAATGTGCTAAGGAGTTGTTAGGTAAGCCATAATTTTAAACTAGCTCCCTAACACTGTTAACAACCACTGCAGCAATTCCACAAGCTTCAGATCCAGTAAAACAACCCAGCCACAAGCAATCAACTGACCTCACTGTTGTGGGCAGATCACAAGCTAAATGCCCCCTGACAGCTCTCAAGACCCCCTCCGTGTGGCTTTAAACGTGTGAATGGATCCCCTGCCTCAGCATCTGTGGAGAATCAGGGATGTCACAGGCATTACATGACAGTCTGCATGCCAACAATTCACCTGACCATTCACACACACATTTTAAAGACAGTTTTTCCAAATGACATATGAAATTAGAAATAAAATGTATAATATAAGAAAATTGAAAAAATGTCCATACTTGAGTCTACTTTAATATGAGTTTAAGTCAGAACAAGGATTTAATTTGAATTCATAAGGTAAGGTTAATGATTCAGTTCTCACACAAAGTGAACCACAAGTTATCAGTAAAGTTCCAATGAGTAAGGCATTTAAACCCATGTTGCTTCACAATGACTGTCTTTGTAGGGTAAAAACACTTAATAAAACTATATTCTTAATGATTAGTTGCTTTATTTTCTAGTATTCAGTTTAGTGATTGTTACTTTTAATATTTTATCTAATGCACTATTTGCTTTTTACTTTCTACATCATGCATCAATATTACTATTGCTCTTTGTGAGGAAATCATCTATGCACATTATTTAAATAAATCTTCTTAATGTACTATAAACTTAACATTTATTTCAAAATAAATACACATGAAAAACACTGTGTAAAAACATGTCGTGTGATGATTCAGTTCATTTGAGTCAACTTAAATGACTCGTCTGAATGAACCACATCACTAAAGTGATTCAGACTTCTTGATACATATGAATACCTATCATACAAAAAACTGGATTGCATTCGCCAGAATGTGCAGTACATGTTTAGAGCTCCTTGCATGACATTTCATATCACACAATGCAATTCACACAATCCACTTTTGATTTCCAGTGTGAAAAATGCAATAATGAAAGCACTGCAATATTTTTTGCAGACTCAACTTCTAAGACTTAACACAATTTTAAATGAAGTGCTGACTGCTTATAATCAACTTGAAATTAATTTGGATATATTCATCTATTTTTTGTGTGTGTGATGTCATCACAGCCATTCAGTACATATTTATCAAGCAGGATGAAATGTTTAATTGATCCAAAATTAACACCAAAAAACAGCAGAGAATTCATAATATTGCACATACTTACTGTTTAGTTTGTGTGGTTGTTTTCCCTCCAAAATGGTGTCACTTCCTGGATGATGATGTGATTAAGGAACTGACTTTTGTTAAAGGAATACTACCGATGTTTTCCCAAATTTCTCTCTTTGTTTTCAGAATATGTAACTTGATATGTTAATATTGTATTATTTTATTTTTTATATATAATCTGTACTTGTCAGAAATTGGCCGTCTATTTTAACTTGTTTGTAACTTCAACTGAGGATGCAACCAGAGAATAAAAGGATGACGTTTTCCCACATTTCTCTCTTAGTTTTCAGAATATGTAATTGATATGTTAATTATGTATTTATTTATTTATTTTTATAATCTGTACTTGTCAGAAATTGGCCGTCTATTTTAATTTGTTTGTAACTTTTCAACTGAGGATGCAACCAGAGACTAAGAGGATGGAAAGTGATACTGAAAACTAATCGAATTATATCATGATTTTTATACGAGACAAATACATTGTGGTAACAAGAGAAAATATTTTCCATCTTTAAAAAAGTGTTTATCCTAAAACACATTTACATATACAGTATATATATATTTGACCAGTTTTTGTTTTCCCTGAGAATTGAACCCATGACCTTGGTATTGTTAGCACCCAACATTACTGTCTGAGCTATAGGAAAGCTGTATGAGATATGATAAGGACTTTAAAATGTTTCAGTTCAGCAGTAAAGCTGATTTTCACCATACTGAGGTTTGTTCCCCTGCTGTGGCTCTCAAAGGCCCATCAGTTGCTCTCTCCTGTCCTGGTGTTAGCATCATGGAGGTCAGCACCCTTCGCCCCTCCATCCTCAGCTCTGAGTGCACTGGAGCAGCTCGGACCTCACTTCTCCGCCCGGTCAGGGCCTCTCGGTCAGCCCGGCGTCCTGCCTGTTCATTTCCCCTTTCATCTTCTGTGTGAAATTGTTGCCGGTGCGTTGCTGACCCCGGGCATTAAGAGGTCAGCTATTGAAATCTGATGTGCATCTCTGGATGACAGAATCTTCTTCACGAGGAGAATAGAAAAGAGGAGGGAGGGAGCAGAGCGGGATTTAATGGGCCCGCTGTCCACATCACTGTCAGAGTTTAGTCGATTTTGTCCAAGCATGTGATAAGGAAGAGGAGGAGGGGAGATAGAAACAACTCCCGGAGATTCACCATCTCAGCAGTGAATGAAGAAGCAGTCTACTAAATCAAGTTTATTTTCATTATTTTAGATATAATAAACAACAACACAGACTCAATAAATACAAAAGCGCTAAAGATTAATTCACCCAAAAAAACTACAAATCTGTGATCATACGCTTGTGTTGTTTCAAAGCAGAGAAACAAAATGAAATACTGGCCTGACTGTTTTATGCCACACAGCTATGAAATATCATTTATATTTCTGCATTATTTCTTCATTAGTTACAAGACATGAAAATTAAAGCATCATGCTTTGGCTGGTTAGTATGATCTAATTAGACTCTTGTAACTACATCATTTGGCTGCAAAAAGCATATTTTTTTCATTGCAGACCATTTAAATATATCTGTGTAATCTTCTTTGTAAATACATTTTCAGTTTGTATTTTTTTTAATTTGTCGTTTATTTTATTCTATTCCATGTCGGCTGCAAGGAGTTCAAATATTGATGGAATTTAAGTTGGATTTAAGAGATTTTGCATCAATTAGCAACTTAAAATTAAGTCTTTTTCTAACACAAAGCTACTGCATGGCTTTAAATACCTTGCACGTCATGCTTTTATTGTACGGAAAAGAGCAGCATGAACATTTTACCTAACATCTACTTTTGTTTTTCACAAAATAAATAAAGTCAGATCTGTTTGAAATGACTACAAGACGAAATTATTTGGGATGGACTATTCCTATAAACCAGTATGATGACGTTCTCTATCCACCCTGTTTTCTGTTCATGTGCAAAACTCCCGGTTCCTGTTACAACGGACAGCACCCATTTTTATGTTAAAAATAAGGTGTATATGATTTCATGAAGCATATTTTGTTTTATTTATAATGTTTTTTGCTCACATTTAGTTAATTCTGAAAAAAAAAATGCATTGAAGAAATCTGATGAAAAATTAACCATGATGCATACACTAACAAATAAAAGAAAATTAGAGAAAAAAAACAAGACAGAAAGAAAGACTAGAGATATTGTGATTTTGGCCCCGTTACTCTGTAGATCTGCTTTAAGAAACTTATCTGCCGTCATCTGAAAGAGCCTCTAAAGTTCAAGATCCAGAGAAACTTCTGGCTGTCCTCCACAATTATTTCTTTTCCAAATGCTGTCCCTGATCACAAATAAATAAGTGCTCAGACAGAAACATTGAGAGAGAATGAAATATCGGGAGGAGAGGGTGTCTATCATCGCGGCAGATAACTGCTAGATATGATTGCCTTGATAAGAAACCATAATTTGGCTTTTAGAGATAGCCACAGGGGTTGCAGAGACTTATTCAGTGTGTGTGTGTGTGTGTGTGTGTGTGCTTTGCTCCACTTCTACACATTTTATCTTCCCCGTTGAAGAGCTTTTTATCTCTGATGATTTTCTCTTCTTTTTTATGTTTTTATGTTTTTTTCTCCACCAGAAGGTAAGATCACACACCCACAGAAGCCAAGAGTGGCATGTTTTAAAGCGCTGGACAAAATACAAATATTTGAAAATGTATTTCATGGCAATTATGTCAAGTTTCATGGCCCTGGCGCTGCACTGAGCCACAGCCTGGATGCCTTAATTTGTATAGAAATTGTAATCATTTGTTCATTTCAAGGTGAAAATTGCATTTTTTAATTTAAATTGTATCCTGCGTGATAGGCTATTATCTAGAAAAATTGTCTCAGTGTATTGCGCTCTATGCCCCGGCGTTACGGCTGTTAGCGGCCCTCTTACGTTCAGAAGAGGCTTATGTGTGAATCCCGAACAAAACCCCGGTTTGTTCTACCGTTCGGGCCTCCTCTGTCTGAGCTCATTTGCATTTTAGCTATTAATATTAATTAGTCTGAAAGCCAAGCGTGCACAGATTTTTATATGTAAATCAAACCTGGCTTCACAGCGGCCTTATCGCGGCGAACCATCTCTCAGATTCCCAACTTCAGTGGCGCTTTATTCTTGTGCTAACCGCTTATCTACAGAGGAGAGAGGTGTGTGATGCCATCCGTGTGAAGAACAGAATAGGAGAAATAAACAATCCCGACATGCATATGTGATACGTGACGTGCTGAACTCGAGCTGAGGCGCACAGGAAGTGGAGAACTTCTTCAAGCTCTGCTTTAGAAGTTGAAGATGCACTCGACTTCAACGATGGGACAAAGTAAGACAGCGGCGGGTCTCCCGAAGAATTATCCTGAGATGACAATGACACATTCAAAACGAATCGACTTGAAATATCTTAATTCGACTTGCTTTTGCAAATTTAAGGCCTTGCATAAAAAAGCAATATTGGAAGATGTTCTTTAGGAGATCTCCCGCTGCCAAAGATGAGACTGAAATCCCAGCTTACAGAGGCCTCTGTCTGTGCAAAGCCGGAGTCAAAGTAGGCCGTCAGACGGGCCACGGCGCAGGTACATTATGTATCTCAGAATAATTACAGGATTTAGAGAATTACGGGTCTCCGTAAGAGCTTTCACTGTGACAGCCATGACAGTCAGAAACAGCGCAGCTCTCTTAAGACACATAAGCCTCAGAGAAGAACACCTCCAGTGTGATCTGCCAGGATCAGGTCCTCTGTGGCTCTTTAAACCCTCGTTTTCTTACATATATATGTATATATAAAGAGACACGGCCAAGAAATATACCATGCTGATTTGTTGTTGTTTTTTTGCATCCTATAGGGGAAAAATCACAAATGAGATCTCTTTGGGAGGCTATCATGGTCTAAACAGCAATGAGATTAAATGGAGAGCATAAGGAGAGTTTTAGAAAAGACCTCAAGCTGTGCTCAGATTTGCCAAAGTACCAGCTTGAAAGATAAATATAGCTATTGTCAAAAAAAGGCAACTACTGTATTTGAATTACTAGTTGTATGCACCATTGTACTCAATATACGTGAAGATTAAAGCAACACAAATGAGTAGGAATAGCTATAATAAACAGTGTTATTCTTAACAAACACAAAAGCAAACTTCTACCTGTCCAAAACCCACAATCTTCACTCGGCAAACTAAAAGTACCCCTAACAAACATTTCAAAATCCCAATTAAACTGCAGTTTAAACATGAACAAGTCTCCCCCTTCATTCAACTTGCTTGAAAACACATAAAATACCACATCACTTTGACAAAATGTTCAATAATTGTTTTGCATTCACTCATTTAAATTCAAGCAAATTATATTTGTTTAAAAACTGAAACTGGACCATGGATTATTTAGTTCCCAGCATTGGACGGAACTGGATTTGGAAAGTAAATGTTGCAATTAAGTATAATTAAATGGGTTTTACACACACATGCACGCACGCACGCACGCGCACGCACACACACACACACACACACACACACACACACACACACACACACACACACACACATGCCAAAGAGTGGAGCTTAAGTTGTGAGCAGCATTATGACAGTTTTAGTATATGGGACTGGTGGTACCTTTTTAAAAGGTTTATCTTTGTAGCTTAAGGGTCCATGTTGAATATTAAATCTGCATATTAGTATCTTAAAGGTACAAAAGTGACAGATTTTTTTTTTTTATGAGAATTTGGCCAACAGTAAAATATTTATTTGCATTACTTTTAGTCATATATCGGAGATTACTTCATTCAGCAAGGTTTGTAATACACAAGAACTTTTGTTCGAATGATCTTGTACTCGTCTTGTTGTAGAAGTCTAAACATTTTGAAAAGGCAAGAAATCAAAATCAACTGATTTCAAAATGAGCTAAAAAACAGGAATATTAGGAGAAACTTCTGAGACAAAGTTCATACTTAAGTGAAAGTCTCAAGACATCTAAAACTTTATATATTATGTAGTCAAAAGTCTGTGAAAGAGATTATATTATTTTTGACAAAAGTACTTAAATAAAACATAACAATGTCTATGAGCCGAGAGTAAACTTTGAAATGTTTTGCTGATGTTGGTTATATTTTGATGGTCTTTATTTTCCTGAAGTGTCTTGGAAGTGGGGCAAAAATGGCTTCATTAAACTGTCCTTTACTCTGTTTGTTGGCTGTCGCTGGGCCAGGTCCATCAATCTCCTCATTCTCCATGCCTGTCTGGTCCTGCTTCCTCACCGCTAGCTCTCTTAAATGAGATCCGAATCTATCGTCCCTCCTCTAGCACGGCCCGCTCGGCCTATGCAGATGCCTCTCACCGTGAGGCCTGCCTCCTGGGAGATAGGAGTCCACCGGCATCCTCCTCTCCACGGCTCAAGAGTTTCATTTCCATCCCTCTGATCTAAACAAGCCCATTACCGGCAGGACACAAGTTCGTGGCCCCCTTGAGAAAGCTTGCGGCTAAGCCACCGTGGCTCATAGCCACCTTCAATGACCATACGTCTGGTGAAGGGACCACATATACAGCCAGCACTTTATCAGAACCTCTCCAGAGAAGCGAGGGGAATTGGCTCTTGTGGGTCTCGTCGAATCCTCCTCCTGTAGTCAATCAATTACGGGATCAAAAGGCGAGAGAGGAGAGGGTAACAAAGACGAGGACACACGGTCGACTGGGTGGAGCCTCGTGGAGGGAGAAAGGTGAAGAGAGAACAGTGACAGAGGTGGAGGTCCGAGGATCGGATTTAGCTTAATCCAGAAGAGACTTGAACAACTCTCACACTTGCATCCAAGAAAGGTTGACGACAAATCATATAGGATGAAAAGCATATTGTGAAGTATAAAGACCTTAACACAATCATGTCAAGAGGATAAAAAACCTGCTCACCCTAAAGATTTATGCTCTGCAAAACCAAATGAATCACAAAGGACTGACGTTCTACAAGGTACTTTAGAGATACGTTAATACATATGATTTCTGCAGCTACAAATAAACAAGGAATATTGGTTTACATCATGGATATAAAATGTGTTTTTGTGCAATGAATTATTGGTTGCTGAGAGTATGAAACCAAAAGTTGCCCCCTGCCCAGTCCAGATTCAACTGATGACTTGTTTGAATAGTGATGACTTTAGACTGTTCAGAGTCGATTCTTTCTTTTCGGAGACAATAACTTTATTTATTGTGCACTTTTGGCTTTACAGCTTTGCAGATCATTTACTTTCACTTACAGCTGATTTATTTTGCACAGCAAAAATAATATATCTTGAAAAGATTTTATTATATGAACATTTTGGTTTGTGACCACATGCATTAATCTGAACAAAGTATTGAGTAACTGAGGACTTTCACTTGCTGTAAATGGTCACAGAGAAAAACATAGACTGATGGATGGAGGATCACTAACAGACTTATCAAGATGTTCTGAACACAACAAACAAAAGGAGAAACGTGACGAATAAAAACAATGTGTTCTAAGATGTAATTTTTTTTTTTTTACTTTATTGGCATTGACTGGGTTAATGAAGAACGTTTAACACCCATGGGAACTTTCCATTGCACAGAAGATTCTTTAAAGTGTAAAAGGTTATTTCGATTAACAAAACGTTCTTCACACAAAAAGGTTCTTTGGGGAATCAAAAATGTGACAAAAAGTATATATAAAATACTGGTGCAGAAGACTAATTGGCAACCGCTGAAAAAAACAACTGAAGTAAAAAGTAGCTGGTTTTAAAAACAGATCTAAGAGAATCTTATAATCTGATATTTTCTAAAAGGAATAGTGCAATCTTCTCATAATATTATATTTTCCAAAAAGAACAGAGAATGCACACCTCATCAATTCCTTCCAGTCTTGACTTACCCACTTTTGTGACCCTGTACAAGGAGCTAGATCTGATAATTCAAGATATTAAGGTAAATATTTGATTGTTAAACTGCTAGTACATGCTAAAGATGTTTGACCTGGGCTGTATTTCCCAAAAAGAGTACACTGTATGTTAAGGGTCTAGAATTTAGTAGGGACGCTATGATATCTATAATTTTGATCAAATAATTAAGTATATGTCACCCTGGACCACAAAATCTTAAGTGTCTATTTTTCAAAACTGATATTATACATCATCTGAAAGCTGAATAAATACGCTTTCCATTGATGTATAGAAAATCTGGAATTAATCTAAATACGGGAAAATCACCTTTAAAGTTTTAATATATTTACAGTAGGAAATTTACAAAATATCTTCATGGAACATGATCTTTACTTAACGTCCTAATGATTTTTGGCATAAAAGAAAAATCTATTATTTTTACCCATACAATGTATTTTTGGCTTTTGCTACAATTATACCCCAGTGACTTAAGACTGGTTTTGTGCTCCAGGGTCACATATGTTAATATAATTCTTGTTGTTGTTGTAATTTCGTCCGCATCCGAAATAATATTGATATTACCTGAGAAGTTAATGGAGAATGCATTAGAAAACTGCACACATTTAATTGTGTATTTAATAAGTGTGCCGTAATAACATATACTGTATTATTGCAGAACTGTTTCTTAGATTTCGAGCACAGTTCAGCTGAATGTTAAAGTTTAGTGATAAAGTTTTGTGTTCATCTGCCTCTCCCATTTGCTCTTTTTACATCAACTATCACTGCAATACAATCAGATACAATAATAATTTCTTAAATATTTATTTATAATATAGGCTAAACTGATAAATTCAACATTTACTGGATGCTTTCAGCTGATTTCCTATTGAACTGCCACCAACTGAACTATAGTGCTCAAAGTATTTCAAATATAGTCACTTAAGCTACAAACCTCGATCATAATGCACAGTTTCCATCTAACATGCATTTTGAGCTGCAGCGTGTCATATTAATGGTGTTTCAGTAGTAGAAGAATGCTTTATTTCAGTTAATTTTCTAAAACTATCGAGCTAAGCCAGTAGTAGTGCTGAGGGTCGTGTAAACTGAAGACGAGGAAAGAGGAACAGACAAACTGATTCGATTAAGTGAGTCATTTATGCTGGATTGATTCAAATTCGTTACTTCGATTATTCAGTTCAAGCGATTCCATAAAATATCAAAGGAGCCATTCATTTTTGAATATCAGCATGCTTGTAATGATTTTAAAAAGCAGGTAAAATGATAGTTGAAAAAGAGCTTTTCGAAACTCATAATCAGTTAAACGATTGCGTCGCAAAATGATTCACTGTTTCGAAGCCCTCGAATCGAATAGCGAATCATTTGATTCGGATTGAGACTTCAAATAGTAGAGACCATTGGTTTGGAAATAGTTTTTATAATCTAGTTAGGTTTTTGGGAGACACAGCCTAGGTATCTTCTGTGTTTCAGTTATTATAAACATACAGTAACAAAACAAAACTAAGAACCCTTATCATAGAAATGTTTTGCATCTTGTACCATTTCAAAGTTCTCCTCAGTACCAACTTTCCTTTCACTCTATAAACTGCATCATAGGAAAGCTTGACACATTTAAAAAGGTATAAAAAGTCCAGCTTTCAAACTGTAGTCAAACCTTTCATTATTTTGTCAAATCAATAAAAAGTATGGCTACTATAAAAGACAAACTCTGGAAACTGGGCGTTTGAGCCTCATGTCAGTTTTAGATCTTTAATTGATAACATTTACGCCAGTGTTACAGTAAAGACACCAACAGGCTGAAGGTAGTAAATACCAAATACAAGGTTCCCACTAAAGCTACTACTTCATACAACAGAATAAATTATACCATGGTAACATACACACATGCTGAAAGGAAATGGGAGGAAAGCATAAACACAAATGCTAACGAAAGCAGGTGCCCAGTTTGACGTCCCGGAGGGGAATATTTTTAATATCCAAATGTTGATTAACAAAGGTGTTAGCCATGGATGATCTATAGGCTACTAGAAGTGTTTTCATTGCTCATTCGATGAAGATATCGACAGTTGAAAGGGAAGAGGACCGGGTTTGGGTCAAGTGTTTTGTTTTAGAGTCCGTTTTGCCTTAAATGCATCCAGTGAAACGTTCACTCGAAGATTCGTTGAGGAATCTATTGAGTCCGAAGCAGTCCGTTATAGCACCAAACACTGCTGTGTTTCCCACAGTCCGTTAAATGAGCCATCAGTCACTTTGATCTTTATTACGGATCCACGAATGTAATCTTTCTTAAGCAGAGCAAATCTGAAGCTAGGATTCATAAGCAGTATGATTCACCTTTCATTCAGTTTTAAGCGTGGCTGTCTTTCACCGAGAGCTTCTCACATTGAATCCTAAGAAAAATGATACATAATAACTAGTGAAAGCAAGAAACAAAAGCAGTAAATATAAACACAAAATTACAATATAAGACTTATACATATCCCCTGCTTAATCTACCACACAACACCTCTGCTGTTTTAGTATAAAACATATTCTTAATAAACAAACAATAAACAATCTGCTTCATCTACTGTACAGTTCCATCTATGTGTCAAAATGTGACCTGGGAGTGCTACACAAATGTTGCAATTTCACAAGGTATTTTTTATTTTTTTTGTACAAACTTGTAAATGCACAAGATGTTAAATACATGAGCCCTGGCATGTGTTTTTGAAAATGAAAGAAAATGAAAACCAGAGAGAAAGTAAGAAAGAGGCAGAGATGGATTATTTGACTGGTCACCTCTGTTATCTGGTCATAGGCATAAACGTATGGAATGTTGTCAAAATTATCATAAAATGTAAAAAGTATAGGGTCAGTCTGATTTTTTATTTAGCAAAAATGCAATAAATTGACATGAAGTAAAGACATTTATAATATTAAATAAATGCTGTTCTTTTGAACTTTCTTTTCATCAAAGAATCCTGAAAAAATTGTTTCATGGTTTCCTCAAAAGTATTAAGCAGCACGACATGTATTTTAAACATGGATGATAATCGAAAATGTTTCTTGAGCATATTAGAATGATTTCTGAAGGATCATGTGACACTGAAGACTGGAGGAATGATGCTGAAAATACAGCTTTGCATCATGGGAATAAATTAAACCTTTTAAAAAAATGGTTTTTTAATTATAATAATATTAACTGCTTTTTATTGCAGTTTTGATTAAAAATACGTTTTCAGAAATATATATAAAAAAAATCATACTGACCCCAGACTTTTAAAACACTTTTGTACTTGGTCTAAAATTCACGTGCACTTTTTAACATTTTACTTAGTTCATAAAAGTAAACTGTATTATCTATATGGAATGGTAAAAATGTTTGCATTTCCTAACTCAATAACATATAATATGAATGTTTGAAACTTTAATTTTTTTGTCCTCTAGTTTGAGGGCAAAGTGTTGCTTCTCTCTAGAAAATTACTTTCTAAATCCTCTATCGAAAACAATGCCGTTTTCTTTCCCCCAGATGATCGCTGAGTTACAACAGGCATCTGAGTGAAGGAGAAATCACTGGTCCTCTAAAAACACTAATTCCCAGCAGAAAGCCAGACTTTCCACAGATTGGCCGAGTTTGCATGGAATATCAAGTGAAATATGAAGGTAGAGAAGGTCAAATCGCTCAGGAACGTTACGGCTTGAAAGTGAAAAACCAGCAGTCACACTTTCAACACACACACTCGATCCACCTTTTTTAGCTCACTGCTAGCGTTTCACGTAAAAAACTTCGGGTTTGAATTTGTAAAAAAATGCTACGTGTGGATCTTGAAACAACGAAACGAAACAATAGTTACGATAATCAGAATTACAACAACTGTAAGGGCAATGGTAATAACAATATCGATAGAAAACAATCTGTTATAATTACACTGAGATTCATACAAGATTATGCACAGTGGGGTGAAAGGACATTTTGGAAATGGCTCGGAATGCATTTTTGCAGTACGGGGCATCCGACGATGTGCCTGTATCTATTTCATGGTCCTCTTGTCCACGTGAGAGCTCAAAATCATGAGAAGGTCACGTCAGATGGAATGGCAAGAGTTTCTTGAAAATCAGAGAAGATGCAGCAAAGAGCTCCAGCTGGTTGTGCATCTGAGAGCGTGTGAAGGGGTGTTTGTAGTGGTCAAACTCAGTAAGCCTGTCCCGTCTCCACCTGCAGAAGTCCCAGCACTGCCGAATGATCGCCCAGCTTCATCCTTCTCTGAGTCGACAGACTCACGTTCTTGGCCAGATAGTCCACAGCAGCTGGAGGAAACGACACAAACACATTCTCATGAGCAGGACATTCCACATGAAAGCAATCTCACACCAATTTAAGCATTAATAAAGCATTCGGAAATGCATTCGTTGTTCAAAATGGTTTGTTTCTATGAACTGGTTCAAAAACTTATTAAAATGTACATGCATTGCACTTTTATTTACTAATGTTTTATAAAATAGAACATGCTGGTCCTGAAGACTGTGTGGTCAAAATGGCTTTTTCGGTGTATTTTTATTTACATTAGTTGCATTTACCATAAATAAGACTTTATTGTGATTTTAAGAAACAGTTCCATAAACAATGGAGTTAAAAAAATACTTATTTATGGTTTCAGCATGGTTTACTCCCAAACATACTCCTGTGCACTTGAATCAGTTCATGTATTCATTTTATTTTATTAATATTTATATCCTATTATAGTAGTAGTTATTTTAAAGCAGTTTTTATTTGTATATTTTCAAAAAAAAAAAAAAAATAATAATAATAATAATAATAATAATATATATATATATATAAATATATATATATATATATATATATATATATATATATATATATATATGTGTGTGTGTGTGTGTGTGTGTGTGTGTGTGTGTGTGTGTGTGTGTGTGTGTTTATTTTTTTCATAAATAAGTTGTTATTATATATATTAACAATATATTTATATATATATATAATTTATTTATTTTTCATTCATTTTAAAACTTCAACTTAAGCTTCAAAAGAAAATTAGAAATGTTGCTTTGGTAACAAGCTGAAATAAACAAGTTTAATTGAAAGCTTATATTAAATTAGTTATATTTGGATTTTAATTTATTTCAGCTAAAGTTCAATAGGCAAAACAATTTTTTATAGTTTTAGATAACAGGGACAACAACACTGATTTAAACAAATCATTAACAGAACTGAACTGACTCACTGAACTGACTCATATGAATGAATCATTTGTGATTCAAACATCACTGTATACTTCTGACACAATCCCTCACAAGTGTAGCACAGTATCACATGTTTAATAGTCACTAGTCACTTCTTTAAACTTCTAACCTTTAAAAGTATTCAACAAATTACACAAATAAAGATTAAGAGAAGATAAAATATAAGCTATAAAGGGAAGGCAGAGAGAGGAGAATGCCTGGTGTCATTCATTCAGCTTCTGTCTCTCTCTCTGTATGTGTGTGTGTGTGTGTGCCAGTCTTTATTACTCTGAGCATTTGAGATTTCATGCTTCATACTGGCCTCAATTTCAGCAGCTCTCTCATCTGAC
This sequence comes from Carassius auratus, assembly GCF_003368295.1. NCBI lineage: Eukaryota > Metazoa > Chordata > Actinopteri > Cypriniformes > Cyprinidae > Carassius > Carassius auratus. The sequence goes on along the minus strand of NC_039278.1, from coordinate 16,254,052 downwards.
TCATTAAACAGATCAGTCCTCTCAATCTTACTCATAATTAACCTGACATTCGCTCGTCAGATCTCTTCAATCAACCCTCCTGCACCCTCTGATGGACCTGACACTACTTCACACTCCCACACACACATCTCACTGCAGACACACCATAAACACACCATTTTAACCTTTGAAGACATCCTTAAAGAGAGTTTTGTTTGATTTAGATAACCTACAGTTATCGGAATGATTTTATTCTCAAACTACCATTTAAAAGTTTGGACACAATATCTGAAGGTGTGTGAGACGTATACATGTAGATGGAAGCCAGTGACTTTTGTGACAACATCAGCCTCTGATTATGTTAATTCAATCAATCAATCAATTCTTTCCTGCCCTGAAGCTCGTGTGTGTTTGTGTGTGTGAGGTGAAGGACATTAGGACCCTGGGGGTGTTAAAGTGGGCTTTGAAGTAACCGTTTCCCAGTCGAGGGAAGAGTACTGTGACTAACAGAGGAGCCCGGGGCCGGTGCTGGGGTTTATCAGGAGCATGTGTCTGCCCTGCTCTGATGGGCAAAGGGGTCAAAGCATCCTGAGATGGTCAGCGAGGGGCTCGGCTCACCCTCAGAGAGGAAATGAACTATAACTGCCAATAATCACACAGCATCAGTGTGACTAAACTGTAATGGCTTCCCCACTGAAAAGATCAGCATGTGCTGTGCTTGCAATTATTTGATCAAAAATACAGCCAAAACACTCACATTGTGAAATATTATTACAATTTTAAATAATACATTTTTTAGTATTATTTATTCATTTGATCAAAGGTACATTTTCAGCATCTTCATCGTCACATGATCATTCAGAAATCATTCCAATATGCTTATTTGCTGCTCAGTTATTATCAGTTATTTTGGGTATTCAGTTATTAATAATGGTGCTTATTACATCTAAATATATATTTTTTGTGGAAATCATAATAAAAAAAAATCAGGAATCTTTGATGAATAGAAAGTTCAAAAGAACAGCATTTATTTGAAATAGAAATCTTTTGTAATATTTACAGTCACATTTGATAAATGTAATGCTTCCTTGCTGAATACAATTAGTAAATTCTTTTAAACATAATTTCTGACAGCAGTTTATGGAAAACAATTAAATTGACTAATTTGAGCTACTGTAAATGGCTTTTGCACCAAAAGCAAGCTATAAACTACAATTATATAAAATACAAAACAAATTGTAGGTCATTTTGGGTTGTCTGTCCAGAACCAAGACCAGCATTTTGATGTTTGTTACTTTATTACAGCAATCCTGGCGCACAAAAATGCAAAATGCAAAAATGTTTTCAACATGAATAAAAATGTGAAACGTTTCTAAATGTTTCTATATTAGAATGATTTCTGAAGATCATGTGACACTGAAGACTGGAGGAATGATGGTGAAAATTAATCTGCGCATCACAGGAATAAATGCATTTTCAAATATATTAACATAAAACAGTTATTTGAAGTCGTAATCATATTTACTGTTTTTACTGTATTTTTATTCAATGAAGTGCAAACTTGGCGAGACTTACTATAACATTTTCCACATCAGAGACATGTAAACACACATGCAGAGTGTATAATGGAGGGGCTTTACGTACTCTGGCCGTACTGGCTGTACTGGTATCCAGCAGTGACGGGGGTCCATGCTGTAGCTGGTGGCGCTGTATGTGGGGGGACAGTAGGACTGAGAGGGAGGCCAGACTGTCCACACCTTTAATGGGGTCTGAACGCTGGCTGCAGCTCGCTGAGATGGGGTTAGACACATCCAGACTGCCGTGGAGAGGAGAGATGGAGAAATCATGCTGAGTCTGGGACGAGACGGCACTGGGGTTACTCAAAATACTCATCACCTAGAGAGACACAGAGACAGAAGCAGCTGTTTAGAAATTTAATTCTAACCAAGAATAACCAACTTGCATGTAAAATTACCAATAAAACACAGTTTGCTTTTTATGCAACCTTTAGAAGATTATAGAGGAATATCGCATTCACCCTCTAGTGTCTCAAATAAATCTTGTGAATACATAATCGTATTTGCTGAATGAAATACAGTACTTGTTTCTTCATATTTTAGGATGCTGACTGCAGAAAACACTGCTTGTTTTTCTTAAGCATGTCACACTTTCTCACAAAATGTTGCATTTTGTAGCATTTTTTCTTTCTGTAACCATTTCTAAGGCTAAGAAGTCTTGAATTTATCCTTCATCACCTGAGTTTACATTGATATGTTGTCAACTTTCACATGCATGAATGATTCTAACATTAATTTATGCTTAACCCTGATTTCCACTTTCTCCACACACACACACACACACACACGCACTTTGGATGGGTTAAATGCAGAGCACGAATTCTGAGTATGGGTCACCATACTTGGCTGAATGTCACGTCACTTATTTTTTTTTTGCAGGTATTTATTGTTCTCAGTTATCAAACAGTATAATAGCAAGAGTTCTTCTCACATGCCTGGTCATTCTCAGTGCAAAGCGAGGGAAGAGAGTGTATTCGTGACAGGCACAGAGCGCAGCCAGCGTCCCAGAGTGATTAGCAGAGGCCAGAGAGAGTGATACAGCAAAAGACAGAGATGGGGGAGCGAGGCCAGACCCATCAGACCCCAGCGGCAGTGCCAAACAGACCCCTGTCCTGAGGCCTTCAGCACAACAAGCACTGAGGGAGAAGATAATCCCGCCCCCAGGCCCCAGAAACACCCCCACGCTCATGAATATAATGAGCAGCGGCCTCAACAGAGCCAAGTATGTGATCTCAGGCCCAGCTCTTAAACTAACATTAATGTGAGCACAAGCTGCTCGTTTATCTCTTTGGTTTTGATGGTGGAGTTCTGCATTATTTGTGGCATTTACAATCATTGGCTCAATTAATGACTGCTCAAATATTTGCATACTACTCATACTATTTTTGCAATATAAATGCATAAACTGTGCCTCGAAAGACCAAATAAGTTAATCACAATGTGAATGCAATCTGAGTACAATGCACAATGTTGTATCCCAAAATGCAGTGCACTTGACTTGACCCTCCATTCCTAGTTTGAGGAATGAAACAGAACCACAATTAAAAAATTACCCACATCATTAAAAAATTAAACAACTTAGACCAAGTAAGGTCATGTGACAATAACGTAGAAGACTACTATTTGAAACATTTACTGTATACGATTTCACACACGGCGCCCAGCATGAAACACAAGATGCACTTTGTGTATCGACATGACAATTGATCTCACACACACACACACACACACACACACACACACACACACACACACACACACACACACATATATATATATATATATATATATATATATATATATATATATATATAAAATTAAACTATTCTACCTTAAAATTAATTATTTTACACCATTAAACAACAAGGAGCAGGAGGTCTGATGAAAAGGTCAAAAAACAGGAAAACAGATAAAGAAACGAATAAGAACGAAAGGAAGAAATATAGTGTTTGGGGCTTGAGAAGAGTTTTTCCAGGAAGCCCCACACATGGTCTTCCCTCTCCGTCGAAGGAAAGCATCCTTCCCAGCATCAGGTTCACATTGAGTCTCGATACGCTATGCTGCCCTTTGACTCCCTTTGGCTGCTAAACCAATTAGAGCATCCAGAGCTGCTTAAACACACACAGACGTGACACACACAAACTCGTATCCGTGTGAGTTTAAACACAGTTCACATGGCGACATCAGCACAAACCGCCAAAACATGGAGAGGAGTGCACAAGCGGACGGGGAAAATGAATCACATTATGATTAATACTCCCTAAATTTTCTCGCAGGAAATATGGAGCACTTGAGGCGCCTCAGACACATAACGCTGGTTAGCGGTTTCCTCATGCTAATTCTGTCAGTATGGAAGCCCGTTCTGTGCACATGTGACACGCATCCACATAAGTAGGAGATTCATTGCCGTGTCTTTATAAGAGACACATGTGATGTGGCCATATGGCTGGAAGATTCATACGTTTCCTGATTACAGCAGATTATGGGAATAGAAAGCACAAGTAGCCCTTGTTGGTGGCCACACGAGTGGGCCGTGGGGTGGGATGGGGGCGGATGGCAGCTGCAGGGGTGGGAGAGATTTAGTCAACGGTTAATTGAAGCTTGATTACACTGCTTCCTTCTTTATATGCACATTAAATTAAAGCAGCAGACAATCAGGACTGACTCCTCTATCAGCGCTTCTAATTATAAAGCGCCAAATTCCAGCAGCGCTTTCCTCAACAGAACCTCCTTTGGAAATCTCTGGACCTTCACTAGGAATTTTCTAATGTTACACTACTGGTTTCTTTAAGATGAAGAACTGCTATAATGCAAGGCACATTGTAGAAATGTTTCACATCTCCTAATTTACCCTTAATATAAATGCACATTTAAGTCTGAAACAATATGCTTTCTCAAAATTATTAATATAACATTACATAATATTATGAAATAAAAGGCTGTTAAAGGAAGTACACTGCCATGATTGTTTCACACTTAAGTGCACTTTGAAGTAGTTTACCATAAAGTACATTTGGCAGTAAACATACGCAGAGCTAAATAGGAACATCAGACAGTCAGGTATAAAGACACGAGACTAAAGTGATAGCATTTAGACTCCACTTCTCAAGCCCGAGCTGAAATGCTTTGGCCCAAATTTTTTTAGCAGAAAAAAAATGGGGAAAGCCCGAGGAAGCCCAGACAAGGCATTATCAAGCCCTGGAAGTGGAAACACGAGTAGCCCTGGCTTGCACTAGCACAAACGCGGCTAATGGCTATCATCAAATGTTTGGTAACCAACATTATTCAAAATAACTTCATTTGTACTCAACAGAAGAAATAAACTCATACAGGTTTGGAACAATTTGAGTAGATGATGGTAGAATATTCACTTTTGGGTGAACTGTCCTTTTAGAAAGGTATAGTTATGACCAAATTCAGAAGTGTAGGATTCATACGAGCACAATTGAGTTATTCTGAGTTCAACAGCTTTCCAAAAGCTGTCATAGTTTCACATCGTTCAGGAGCATCGTGACCTTGACCAAAAGTGGCGTAGCAGCTGAACTTCGCTGCAGGGGAAAGATTAAGCCCAGCTGAGATCGTATTACAAATCTACCCACCCCGAACATTAACGCAGCTAAATAAACAAAAATCAATATCATTCAGACTATTAATCTGATACGGGAGCGTGTGACATATCTGCACAAAACAAGCACCTCCGGCAAACGCTGGCTGATAATACAGCTCACAAACGAAATAAACCTTCATTTCACATACTTGAGTTCTCTTCTCCCCCAAGTAGACTATACATTTCTTTCCTTTGTTTTCGACTATATCTTCAGCAGTGCTTTTCTGGTTTGTTGTGTGTCGTGTGCTCGGTAGATAATGGAAGTCATGGCTCCAGTGTTTAAAGGACACAGCCCAGAGGCAATGCCTTCCTCTCTCCAAATAGATTACTCCATAAATAATAATACAAAACTAATTAATTCTCCAACTTCTGAGACCCACCAGCCTGAGGCTGCACAAACGCAGAATTGTAAATTGATCCAATGTGCATCCTTTCAGATAAACAAAAAGTGTACGTGCAACACACTAAAAGGGATTCTTTCATACCACTCAAATTTCCTCAACAGACAAATTATATCCTTTTTTTTTTTTTTGTCTGCTTAAATGTACGACGAGTCTTTTCGTGTTTAGTCAAGCTCTGGAGAAACAGCTCGGCAACTAAGGAGTTAAAAGGAATCTGTTGGGTGCAGATGACAACATTTCAAGAGGAAATTTTCCCAAAAACCAAACATTAAGCTCGTGCTGCACATGCACTTAATTTTACATTTTCACCATATATATATAATATATATATAACTTGTATTGGAAAGATGGAACAGCAAACAATTCTTACTTCATCTATATTAAGCATTAAAAATAGTGTTTCTATGCAAATTAAAATTGCTTTAACCTCTAATTGTTGCAATACTGGAACAGACAACAAATCACTGTTACTTACACTCAGCATTAGACCGATTCATTTTCATAACTTTTACAGTTGTTTGTGATTACTGGATGAGGTAAATATTAAAAATCATTTTGCAAAAATTGGAGTCAATATAATATTTTGGTCATTAGGTCATTATTATAGATCACTAAAACTGAAACTAAAACTAAAACCATTAAAAAAGCATTATTGTTACTTACACAGTATATATATATAATTCATTTAACATTTATTTTATTTCAAGTCTTCTCATTTATTTTAGTATGAATAACTTGAATAAAATAAAACTAAAATAGCTACAAATAAAATGAGACTGTACATAGATAAAAACTACTGAAATGGCAAAAACAACAGAATTATTCAAACTTTCACTAAATGGAAAATATTAAATTAAAAACAGAGTCAAAATATTAGAAATGAGCTTTTCCTTTCATTTGTATTTATTTATCTATGCTGTTTTATTTTAAATTATTTTTGTAATTATTTTTTCTGATTTTTTTTAAGCACATACAAATCCACAAATATTAACTTCCAGTCACTTTCTGACCTCTATTATGATGCTAGAAGGTGTTCATTATTACAAACAATATGCTCTTTCAAGACCTCGTTCATACATCAAATTAAACATGACATCTACTTCGACTAATGTCTGTTTATATCTGAACACAGAGCTAAAATACAGGTAAACAACATCTCAAAATGAAACAAACTAAAGATAAATGAAGAAAAGCAGTGAAATGAAGGGATGGCAGACAGATCGAGAGGATTTGAGGAAGGGGTTGGGGTGCAGAGAGAGTCAGACAGGGGGCTTTTAAGAGTACAAAGACTCCAGCAGGACTGAGTTTGCCTTCAGGCCAGCCTGCCAACAGAGCAGATAGCACAGGCCTCTGCACCCTCGCCAGGCTCTCGGCCAACACACACACTACTCTTAATCTAGCCCAGAGTGGATTAGACAGTTCCTCTCACCACCCCAACCCAATGCCCTCCAGTGCAACCTTCAAGTTTAGTGCAGGTCAGGAGGGCAGACGGAGGGGAATCAGCTCACTCAGTGTGTGTGAGTTATCTGAGAGCCACAGAATATCATCTCTTCCCTTCACTGATCTGCGCGGCTGATAGTCGTCTCTACTGGAAATTGTGAGCGCTTTTTCACACTCCTGCTGTCGATTGTTTGTCTGGATTTCAAAGGACAGTCCTGGGGCCAAGATTACGGCAAATAACGCTTGCTGTAATTCATCAACCCCTTCGACTGATGCCCATTCAGGATTACTGCACAGTAACGTGGAACAGAGAATCTTGGGAAAACTGCAGCAATCAGTGGAGTACAATTATGACAAATATTTTGGACAAAAACAATTTCGCTTATTACTGCAGTTGTTTTAGACTGATATATTGTCTAATAATGTGACTAAGAATGGACTGATAAATTGGTTAGAACAAGTAATAGACGAGCGTGATTTCACCAAGTACAACATGTTTCCTGGATCAACATTCCAATCAACCAATCAGAATTGAGATAGAACTTTTCAGGAAATATCTCTTTTAGGCTTACAACCAGAGTTAGGTGCTTCTACACTCTTGTTAATCAACTATAATTTCCCACTGATTTTAGGAATAAATTATGGGTAAGGTTAGGTTTAGGGGTAGGGATTGGGTTAAATTTATATTTTTGGACAATAATGTTGATCCAGGATCATCAAAGATGTCTAATTGGCAAAATCACGGCGACCTCAATGAATAGGCCATTTTGATATATTCATCATCAACCGATAATCATTGCAGAAATGTTAACTCTTTCTTGTGTTACTTACAAAATTTATCAAGAGCCATGTCAAACGATAATATTAATTTAAAAAATATTTTTCAGAGAATTTTAAAGGAGTTTATAGAGAGAATATTGAAGAATTTTATCACTTAAAATTTATTTAAAATTCTATAAAAGAAAATCTGTATAAAGACTTTTTAATAAACTGACAAATAATAAAATAAAAATTACAAATATTTTTTTTTTACTAAATTAAACACATTAAATTTAATTACATTTAAACACATTGTTTAAATGAAAATAACAACGTTCACAAAGCATTTGTAAATATTAAATATTAAAACATTGTAAATAAAAATATAAAAATAAATTTACTGGCCATCCTGCTTTATAAATACAATTAAAGAAATAGAAATTATTTAGAGAAAAAAAATCATACAAATATTAATAATAATAATTAAAAAATTGGTTAAAAATATAGAACATATAGTGTATACATATATAATTAGAGTATATTTATAATAATAAATATATGTATAATAATTCAAATATAAATACATACATATATATAAATATATAAATATATATACACACACACACCAAATTTTATATGAATCCGCACAGATTGGCTGGTAATCAGATGCTTTTTAAAGACGACTATGGTTTAATGACTCTCCTCCACTTCCCATAGTGGTGCTCAACTGAGACAAAATGACTATTTAAAACTAACAGTGGTTGCATAGATTCAATTAGAGGCTTTTGGTCACGGTGGAAGGGGAGCGCGGGCCAATTAACCAGCCCGACTGCTGACACAGAACAGATGACGGGGGCCGCTCGCTGTGTCACAGCCGTAATTGGCCAAAGCATATTAATCAAAACTGAAAAGGGACTTCCAAATAGAAAAGAGAAGGAGAGAGAGAGAGACGAGGAAGAGAAATAGGGGTGAAAGTAAAATGAGTAAATGAACAGAGACACAGAGAGATAGACAGAGAGAGGTGAGGCAATGAAGGAGAAGAATACAGATGGACCTCATGTGAAGACACTGAGGAGCGATGCAATGCAATACAACTACAACAGTCCTGTTACAATACATTAAGCATTCTAGTTTCTGCATTGCTGGTTTCCAAAATATAGTGCAGCTGCCTTAATATTGAGTAGCATTATAAGACAGCATAACCACGACAGAACATCACAAGTGACTGATTTTGAACCCCTGCATGAGACACTCACAACTGATTTCAATAGTGTTTCACAGGAGCATTCTTTCAAAGATAGGATTTTTGGAGGATGATTTGCAAGAGAATACAACAGCCTTTCTGTTTAACTTGATGTGTTACTTGCCTTTATAATTGTGATATTTACTAGCAATTTTTGAGTGAAAATTCTTTATTTGCTTTTTTTTTCTCAGTGTACATTAATTAGTATGGAAATTTATTTCCACCATGGAATAATTTGGTAATTAAATAAATTAAAAAAAATACATTTCACAAGTTATATGTGACCCTGGAGCACAAAACAGTCTTAAATCGTTAGGTATATTTTAACATAATTTTTGATTAGTAATATGCATTACTAAGACTTCATTTGGACAACTTTAAAGGCGATTTTCTCAGTATGTAGATTTTTTTTTTTTTTTTCAGATTTTCAAATAGTTGTGTATCAGCCAAATATTGCCCAATCACAACAGACAATACATCAATGGAAAGATTTCTTCAGCTTTCATATGATGTATAAATCTCAATTTATTAAGGTTTTGTGGTCCAGGGTTTTCTTATCAGATTCATGTGAAATTGTGAGATATTAATACAGAAATGCTACTTTTTATCTCACAATTAAGACTTTTCTTCTCAGAGTGTATATCAAATTGTGAAATATTAACCCAGAATTGTGAGACAAGAAGTTGCAAAAATGTATGGAAGCTTAGTTCTGCTATTCAATAAAAAAATAATTAATAAAAAGGTTAATTGCAAATTTTTATCGCACAGTTCAGACTTTTATTTCTCGTAATTGCACATTTATAACTCACAATTTGGACTTTCCAAAATTGCATATTTATATCTTACAATAGCGAGTTATACATTTCTAACGGCAAGTCAACATCTTGGAATTCTGACTTTTTTATCAGAATTGGAATATTTATAAAGTTTATATCTTGCAATTCTGAATGTATATCTAACAGTTATAAATACAGGCAGAAATGTGCGAGAAAAAAAAATTGCCTGGTTTTTTTTACCTATTTTATTGTTAACACCTTGATCAATTTTTCCACAGTGCATTCTGGGAATGCTACCTTTGAATTGACCTACTTATGATGTCTAAATGCTGTATAGGTAGGCAGTTCACTAGTTTGGAACAGAGCTAGTTTCCAGCAGGGCAGTAGGTGCTCTGGAGGAGCGTGTGATAATCGCGCTCAATTATATTCTGATTGACACTGACAGAATCTGGGCACTGACATACAGGACACAGATGAAAGCCATTATCAGCCGCTGAAACAGGCTGTCACTTCTCAAAGAGGATGTTTACTGTACTAAATAGTGTGCGTATGCTCTCTACCTCTCTTCTCTGGTCAGTCACACCTCACGTCAGCAAACACACTAGCAGCTGCGGACAAACACTTCTCGAAAAAGCATCTAATATAGACAGACACCATATACTGGTGATCATATCAACTAGGATTACTGTTTAAAATCATCAGCTGGTTAGGCTGAAATTGGAAGCTTGCAATGTATGGACTTGTTTCAGTTCAATCACTACAATATTTTTATATCTAAACATATACGCATGTGAAAAACAAATCAAATTTTTAGTGTGAATATACAGAAAGTGTGGCCAAGAGCTGGTCATTCACTCTTATGCTTAATTCAGTAATTGGTTAATAACTTATCATTCAATAATTGAATGTCAAAACGACATACGTTTACATTAACGGCTAAAATTAGATAAAATAAAGTAAAATTAATCACTTTTATTTAATTTTTTATTTTTTTTTTACATATTTTATTGCCTCAAATTTCTGTATTTCTACATTGATGCAGATATGTCTTAAATTATTATTTTTCCCTCATATAAAGGATATAAAACAATTAATTCAATAACTGACAGAATGTCAAGAGACTTTCATATTTATTATATTACCCTAAATAATCATGAAATAACCCTTGAAGTTCATATTTGTTTCCACAGATCTTGTCCGCAGTCTGTCAGCTAAACGAAGGTTTATATGCCTTGGATTCTGTTGCATTTGGAGAATGTGTGGAGGCTTAATCATCTATTCTCCTCCACTGATATGCCTGAGTGAGTATGGGATGCAATCGGCCACCAGAAACAAGTGAAACTCAAATCACACACACACACACACACACACACACAGGAGCACACGGCAAAGCTCCTCTCACTCTGCACTGCTGCCTCAACAGAGAGAGAGAGAGCGAGAGCGAGAGCGAGAGAGAGAGAGAGAGAGAGAGAGAGAGAGCGAGAGCGAGAGAGAAGGAGAGAAGGAGGTTTGTTTGCCAAAATCAGCAGGGGATCAGCACAGTGAAAAATGTCAGGTCAAATTGTTCTTGACAGTGTTAATATCTGCACCTCACAGCAATAATTACATGTAAATAAACAGCGAAATAGTGCTCAGCTGGAGTCTAAGAGGAAGAAACTGCTTGTGTGAGACAGCCAGCTGAGACTCTAACCGCTTACACAGATCATTTTACAGAAAGTGAATGAACTAGACAGAGAAACTCAACTCAGTGTGGTGTTTGCTAACACAAGCATCCCTATTATTATTGCTTATATTCAGAGTTAGTGATTTGAACAAACCACAAATACTATATTAATCTGATGAATCTTAAACTGTTTCGCATTTGACACAAATTTCCTTTAAATGATGATTAGCATGATCAAAACATTGCTGAAAACCTGTTATACACAGTCTAATGCATGCTTGTATATATATATATATATATATATATATATATATATATATATATATATATATATATATATATATATATATATATATATATATATATATATATACATATATACACATATATACAAGAATGCATTGTATTGCATTGCATTGCATTATATGTTCTGAAACTACAGATCTTTGATCGTAAACAAAGCATTTAAATATCTTACCAGGACACATTATCGCAATATATAGAGACAAAGAATCAGAATTTCATCTTACTTTCTGGCCCATATAAGTATCAGCATTTGCACCATATTGCATATTTTGTGCCATTTGAGATATATATTCTCACTACATCATGCAACATAAAGCCTGATGTATCAAATACAATACACAACAAAAAACCCTTTTGCACTTTTTTTTAATATATATTTTGCCTAAAAGTTCAATTAATTGCTCCATTAAAAAACAAACAAAAATCAACAGATTTTTCTGACTATTATTTCATATATCAGGCTGTTTGTGCTACGTGCATGCATTAAACTACTTTCCAAATAATTACTTTTTTAAACCACACAGACAACTATTATATGGCGGAAGATAAAACAGGTGAAATATAGCTTGCATTGAGTGAGAGTGAGACCAGAATCATGATGCACATGAGACAGACGACAGCTGTCCCGTGATGCTGCAGTCACACGGGCTCAGCCAGAGCGGGTCAGGCCGAAGACAACCCGAGACATCAGACAGCAGGTTGCTGGTGTTTGGCTGTAGATGTGTGTGGTTGGGGGGTTGAGTTCGGTAAAGTTAGAGAAGCGCTGCTCATTGGAGTATTAATCACGACGGTGCACCTGTCAGAGTGGCATGTGGAACTAACAGAACACACATTTCACAAAGACGACATCCAAAAAGCCAACACGACCCCACAGTGACCCTACAAACCCTTAACCTGTGAACTCATGATTATGAGGGCCTAGGTTACCTGGAAAAATGCCTTCACCTGCTAATAGGTGTTAAAACTCCTCTTTTATGACAATGACAATAAATTGAAGCAGCAGCAAGCAAAAAGAACCTGAAAAATGCCTCTGAACTTGATACTCCTAAGTTATTTTCCTAAATAACGTTTAATCTTGTAGTTACAAAGGTATTTAAAACATGATCCGACAACGACAGACAGTTTTATTTTTCATCACTACATCAATGAAAGTCACTTGCTTGGATGTTTTATCAAATGCATTGACATTCAAATTGCCTAAAATTTGTTTTACCTGTAAAAATGTCTGAAAGTCATTGCATTACATACTGTACAATGCAGGTTTTTATCTTCATTATTGTCACTTTTCTTCACTATTTTTGCACAATGTCTATGTTTTTAGTGGATGTGTGAAGTCCATGATCCAATAACCACAAACAGACACAACACTGACTCAACACTGCATCATTTTAGAATCTCAAACCAAGTAAAATGTAAAATAAAACACAGTTTGATATTTAATCTAATGAAATTGCATTCAGATATCCAAGTGACTTCAGTGTTCAAATATCTCTTCGGGTCACTATATGGGATAAAACCACAAGTTCGATTACACGACATAAAAAAAAAATCATGGCCTCTGGTAAAACAATAAATAAGTCGTCCAGCGTGTTGTGGTCTCTAAGTAGTTGACATACAAGATACAATCGTTGTGTGTGCGCGTATACGCTCGCCATTCTCCACATTATAGAAATTTCCAGTTGTGTGGGACACACAGCATATGAATTGGTCTCAGTCGTTCCCTCTTTAAATCCCTATCTCCTAGGATTTGCTGAAATTTATATTGGCTGCCTCTGCAAGATAAATGTAAATCGCATTCCCTTATATTTGCTATTTATCAGGATGCGCCAGCTCACTTTCGGCAGGGGAAAATATCTCTCACCCGCATACAAACAGTCTTGCATTTAAATAGCATTTTTATTGTCCGCCGTAGCCTTTCATCTGAACGGCGGGAAAAGCATCTTCCTCTCCAGGGGAAGGAGAGGGAGGGGAAAAGAGAGACCAGCACACAGTCGTCTTGAGCAGTCTTAAAGGAGGAAAAAAGTGCAGCGAAATAAATAAATGAAATTCTTTTTCTATGAGATGAGAGAGGATGTTGCTATTGGGCTCAACGGGTGACTGCTGGGAAGCCAAAGATGGAGGTTAAAGAACACAGACAGGCGTGGAGCATCTATGACCTGATCTCATGATGAGACTGACCACCTCTCAAAACACCTGAGAGTCTGTGTGTGTTGCATCATACAAAGACTTCTTTTCTGAACTAGAATCTCCCAAAACTAGACCTTTATGCTTCAAATTCTTTATCCTTATAAAGGAAATGGTTTCCTGTGCAAAACTCACATGTCACAATGCTGCTTTCTGGTCCAGCTCAAGAGTTCTGCTCTCAAGTTTCCATGATATTCAGGTCCCACCATCAATGGTAATCTAATAGATTTTTTTATTTATTATTGTCTATCAAGCAAAAATGTTAATTATTTGAGCATTTTTTATATTCAGAAGTTTGGGAAAAAATATCTTATGATTACCAAAGCTGCATTTATTTGATCTAAAACACAGTCAATACTATAAACATTATTTCAATTTAAAACAGCTGTTTTCTATATGAATATATTTTAAAATGTAATTTATTCCTGTGATTTAATGCTGAATTTTCAGCATCATTACTCCAGTCTTCAGTGTCACATGATCCTTCAGAAATCGTTCTAATATGCAGATTTGATACCTAAGAAAATTTTCTAAAAACAGTTGCACTGCTTCATATTTTTGTGCTGCTTAATTGTTTTCTGGATTCATTGATAATTAGTTTGAAAAAAGTATATTTGAAATAGACATCTTTCGTAACAATATAAAAGCCTTTGTCACATTTATTATTAGTTTTATGCACCTTTGCTGAATAAAAGTATTGATTTCTTTAAAAAATAATTCTGACCCCAAACTTTTAGTGCATATGGTAAATTTTAATAGTTTAAATTATTAATCTGGAAAAAAAAAAAACAAAGAATTAGAAACTATAACATTGATCTCAATCTGAAAAGGTTATAATTTTAAAATGGTTTTACTTCATTGGAAATTTTTTTTAGATTCCACAAAATAATAATAATAATAATAATGATAATAATAATAATGTGTATATATATATATATATATATATATATATATATATATATATATATATATATATATATATTTATTTATTTATTTATTTTTCTAGCACTGCACTGATGCTTTATAAAAACCAACATCTACTGACCAGAATAATATGATAAAACCTTCAATGTGTGTTATACATTCTTAAAATAAAGCTTCCAAAATAATATTTTTTCCCCATTATAAAGAACATTCTGTGCAATGTAAAAGTTCCATGAATGTTAAAGGTTCTCCATGGAACCAAAGATGCAAATAAAGTTTTTTACAGTGTGAGAAACCATATACAGCAACACAAATGTCATATGCAGCCCAAACTAGTGTCCATGAAAAGGTTTAGAAAAGTTAAGGTAGACAGGTCTGACACTTGCACAGTTACTTTCCATTGTCATCAGGCCTAAGACTAAAGTTACTTACACCAAAACCAGTTTATTTATTTATTTTTTGCCTGTGGCGAAGATTTTGTCTGTCTGATGTTCTTGGCAGCTGCCAAGCAGGTCTTGTTTTTTTTTTAAAGCCTCTTATAGGTCTTTTCCATTACTGCCAAATATAAACAGTATCTGTTTTAATATGGCGTCTAATTATTAAGTATCATTTCCCTCTCTCGCGGCGCGAGCGCACGGGGTACGGATGAATGCCGCGCGCTCATCCGCTTTGATTCGTTCGTCGGGAGAGCGTGCCAGCTGACACGGTGCCCAGTCTGCGGCTTAACGCGAGTTTTTAATAATGTGTGGGACTACATGAGTCTCCGCGGCTCATTGATATTCACGTGCCTAATGTCTTGTCAAAACTGCGAGGCGAGGGAGACGGCAAGAGAAGCGAGCACTTGAAATTTCTGAGGTAGGTTTCTTTCCTTTTTAGTCGACGCCAGCACAGGGTTCTTAGACGTAATTCATCCCCTTTTTTTCCGAGAAGGACTAATGGAAGAGGGAGAGGGTTGAAGCTTCTCCGCGCTTATCTCTGTCTGACAGTCGCGAGCAGCGCTTGGCGAGGGCTGCTGTTAGCGCGCGCTGCTGTGCGGTACGGTGCAGGCGAGCAGGCCCGGGGACACGGATCAAAGGGAGGCACGGGTGAGCGCCGTTTTTCTCTCTGATCCCTCCGGTAGCGAGACCCAACCCCGGCCGTGCGCTGCCTTACGCACTCATCCATCAGCCCGTCCGTGAGGAAAGCCTCATTCCACAGCACAAACGCACACACACACACACACGCGCGCGCACGTGCAACAACCACTTTTCCTTCCTGTTGTTATGTTATAGTTATGATTTAATCACATTAAAATTCTCTCTGCAACTGCTGGCAATACCACGTGGGCTACCTTGGACAAGCATTTTGATAATAGCATGGTATTTCTTAGATATACTGTCTCTGATGTAAATATCTTGGTGTTTGATTGTGTTTATTAACACTGTAAATCTGGTCACGCTTCATGACAAAGCATCACAGTATTTCCATCCTATACTGTACTTTTTAAAAATGCATTACAATTATGCAATGCAATTGCAATTATGATACTTTGACATTCATATATATATATATATATATATATATATATATATATATATATATATATATATATATATGAATGTCAAAGTATCATAATTTTCCATCCTATACTGTACCACAGTATCTCTAATCTTTGATGTTTAAGGGACCCTCTTATCCTAGGCCAACAATTAATCAGTGTTATTATAGTTAAATAATTACATTGAAATTAAATGAACAGACTAATTAAAGGAAAGGAAAGCTGTCTGTGGTTCTGCAGGTGCATGTTGTTTTCCTCGCTCTCCCAGCAGGTGTCCCTGTCAGGCAGAGCAGTGGAATCCACCTGAAACGCTTCAGCCAAGAAACACATTTCCCAGGACCACTCTTAAAAACCCATTTAGAAAGGCGTAATAGCCAGCACGAGCACCTGACATCTCGTTCTTTGTGGTTGAGCAGCTCTAGATCCATCTCTGGCTCTGATAGTCTCTGTTTATTCCCATCTGCAGAGAGACAGGAAACTTCTGCTTTATTTCCTCTCGATAACATCATTTAGAGATTTTCTGCTTGGTTATGGGACATTAGCTGTCTCAGTATGGATATTTGAGGGGTCATCGGGACAAAATATATAATTATGTAACTTGTTTGTAAAACAAACACAGCTGGAGATTTTTTTCTCTACTGGAAACTTGTCTTCCAGCGACAAAAATGTATTCTGTCCAAAGGAAGGAAAGGAAAAAGAGTGAAATTTCCCCGATATCTTCCAGAGTACGCATACTTATCCATCACCTGCTGTGCGACAAAATGAAATGGGGAGATATGGCTCACCTCAACCCAAAAACATACCTGCAGACCAGCCGAGCAATGTCTAATAGACCCCATCTGACACTGCGTCACTCCCAGACCAGCCTAAACGTATAATCAGGGACTACGACAACTACAACCACTGGTGGATGGCTTTTCTACTGGCCTGTAATGGGAAAATACGCTCTGTCTGGATGGGTTACACCAACACCTGTGCTGAGATCAGCAGGAGTCCATTACCGCTCACCACTCGGCCACCACAACCCATTTACAGCCACATTTTGGTCAATCTTTACCAGCAACCAGTAGCCCATCAGAAGCAAACGCTTGGAGAAATAGCTCCGAACACATGCGTCTATCTCCTCCAGACAGGTGTTGTCTGTGAAGTTTCAATAAAAAGCAGTTATCTTCGATCTAAAAAATAAGAATTTTTTTAGAAGGTGTCACAGGAGGCAAGGTGACATCTGATGTTTTGTAGAAGGACAAGGTTTCCTGCAGTTTCTTTTCACTGATCAGAAGAGCCAGCCGTGTTGTACTAAACGATCAGAGTTGAGGTCGGGTCAAGTGATGTCTGATATGACCCCAGCAGATGCTCTTGCACACTGTGAAACAGAGATGAGGATTTTCCGTATGAATGCTGCTATGGCTGCACAGACAGTGTGAATTGTGACTGAACTCTGTCTCTCCTGTCAGAAACGGCATTTATCTCCTCACAATGACTCCCATATGGACAAGAGTGAGAGGTGCTAGATCAGAAAGGTTAAGAAAATAGAAAAGTCCACTTTTGTCAAAATATTATAGTATATCAAAATATATCAGTTATTGTGATCAAAAACACTGACATTTTGGCTGGAAAATGCTCCTACTACTACTACTACTAATAATAATTATTATTATTATATAAAATAATATTTTTTGCAGCTAAGAAATAAAACATAACCAGTATTTTTCACACTTTTCCTTCACTATATAGTCAAACTCATACATTTTTGAAAAAAATTTTTTTTTTTAATAAAATTGCTTTTGTAAAGAATTTCATATGTCAAACCAATTTATATGAATCTACAAAACTATAAAAACAAGCATTCAAACTTTAAAGTTTTAGTATATAGAAATACACTGATAAAAAAATCAAAACATAGCAATTGTAGAAAATTGTTCTTCAATTTAAAGCCTGTAGACCTGATCCAACTCATTAAATAAAAAAAATAATACAAATAAAAAAATATCATTTATTAGGAGAAAGTGTTTAAGCACAGCTGAGAAGGAATCAAGAGGCAGCGTCTCCGTCACCAGTGTTAAATGCTCCCATTAATAGAAAAAAGACCTCCATGTCTGCTGGTATTTAGGAAGGTTTGGAGCGAAGGCATTAGTGCTCAAAGCCCCTGTGCCACGATTAACAATCTCTCTCACTGTAAGACGCCCATGTTATCCTTCAGACGTTGTAGTTACGAGGGGAAAAGCTCTTTTTTGTCACCAAATCCTTTATTCTTTCTTCTCTGGAAAAAAAGAGGGTAATACAGAGAATGTTTCTCAATCTGCTTTGAGAGAGCAGGGGAGAGAAAAGGAAACCCCCAATAAAACATGTGTGAACGAAAGGGTAATTGTGGACAAATGCAGCATTGAAATTCATTTTCAACTCTTTACACACCATTTCAATCTTATTTTATGCTTGTTAGCCACATCTTGTTGGTGAGGGTCCGCAAGACTGCCCAGTATTGATGGATAATTGTGTATAATTCACTCCTTACATGCGATTTGCATCAATACACATTATTTTTTAATGCTGTGTATTTAAGACAGCACCCTAAATTCTGATTAATGAGGTCTAAAGAGGATACCTGAGAAACGAGATCTGCACACTATAAGAAATGAGTGCAAAAAGAAAGCAATTCCTGTCAAATGGCACCAACTCACTCTCAATAAATATATATATATCAAATATATATTCTGCTATTCTTTACTCAGATAAAATTGACTAAAGCAACATAAATGTCACTTTTCTTGCTAATTATCTGCTTTTGTTCTGAATCACGTCACATTGAAGTAAAAGCCATTTCATGCTGACGGTTTCTGTTATAAAAACAACAAAGGTTTGGGAATAATTCTAATATTGTTTTCAGACTAGGACAAACTGAGCAAACTTAGAAAAAAACACACTTTCGTTTCTACTTATCAGTGCAAAAATGATCTGTTTCCACACAAGCAGCGAATGCTAGCTTAACTCGACAACGTTCTTGATCTGTGAACCATGCTGGCGTTCATTCAGCGTGCCTTTCATCATTCTCACCCTGGAAAGAGGCCTCTGCACTAACCTGTGGTGAAAGGCCGTTGCTCACCGGATTCATGTGGTTGCTTGAAGCTGACGGGCTCATAAAAGTTTCTGAATAGCTGGAGAAGGTGTGGCGGTTGGATGAGAGGCCGTAGGCAGAGCTACTGTCAGCCGAGAGCCCACCCTGGTGCATGGAGGAGGGCGGCAGAGGCTGCGGCCGGTGCAAAGTACTGCTACCATCTGAAACACAAACACAGACACCATACTTTAGATTCGGAAACACATACTGACTATTGAAAACCAGTTTTCCCTCAATAAAATAACTAATTTGCTGTTTATTAATAGTAAGTTAGGTAGCTGAAGTAATAGTTGTGTATTGGATATGTTTAAGGGATCTAGAATATGGTCATGCATTAATATGTGCTTTTTAAGTAATAATAAACACCCAAAATGCTAGTAATATGCATGCTATTATATTATATTTTTACATCTGGTACTGTGGCAACACCATATTGTTTTGGATATGCACCATGGTATTACAATGAATATGGTACACATTATACCTATATTATATAGTTATAAGCACATTCTTTTTGCAGGGTTATATAACGTTCAAAAGAGTTGGTAAGATTTTATTTGATGTCTTTGAAATATGTCTCTTAGGCTCACCAAGGTTACATTTATTTTATTAAAAATTTATAGTACAAATACTGTGAGACATTATATACTTATATATACATTTAACTATATTAAATAGAAACATTATTTTTCTATTTAATATAGTTAAATGTCTTATTATATTATATTATATTATATTATATTATATTATATTATATTATATTATATTATATTATATTATATTATATTATATTTCTGTGATTTAAAGCTGAATTTACAGCATCATTACTCCAGTATTCTGGAGTTTATTATTAACAATTTATTATAAAAAATGCCGAAAACAGTTGTGCTGCTCAATATTTTTGTGGAAATTGTGAAAAAAAAAAATTCACGATATTTTGTAAAACAGAGAGTTCAAAAGAACAGCATTTATTAGAAATAAAAAATTCTTCTGGAACATTATGAATGTCTTTACTATCAGTGTTGATCAATACATCCTTGCAAAAAAATAAAAAACCTTTTGAGCGTTAGTGTGTATGTTTAGAGGTTTATGTATTATCACTGTGTACTACCTTGTGAGAGAGTGGTGGTGGGATACGCTGACTCTGGAAGCTGATAGGTGGGTAAGGTTGGCATGCCGGTTGGTGGAAAGCCTCCAGGCAACAAGTGGTTGAACGCTGCCAACTGATTTGCTCCCGCTTGTTTGCGCCACCTTGCTCTTCGGTTGCTGAACCAGACCTAATAAAAGATGGAAATGCATTTTTTTTTAAAAAGGAGACTGACAATTGTAGAACACAGATACCCATTTCTAAGCAAGATTTCATCCACATAACATGAACGCAATCAGCAGTCTTCCAGACAGGTTCATGGTTATGTGTGGCAGAGAGTGTGTCCTCATGGGAAACTGCCTCTAAGCATATGCCGAGGTCCCTGTTGTTCTAGTTAAGTGGCTAAAGCTGTGATCTGTATAAACAGGGTGATCTGAGCTGCCATCAGAGACCAGAGGTCGTAAACAGGTCAGAGGTAGCCCACACATCTCCTCCACAGACATCTTGAGTATGTTTATCTACCTGTCGGACACTTTAAAGAGAGTCTAGAGGACTTTTACTGCAGCGGTGTTGTCTGAAACACACACACAGAGATCTGACACATCTTTAATATACTGCTTCATATCAAGCTATAATACTTGGTTTGGTTTTACTACATTAATAAAATATATGGACAATTGATCAATTCATCAAAAATCATCATGAAGAGTGATGCAAAAAAAAAAAAAAAAAAAAAAAAAAACGGACAAATTGCAAAATTGGAAATGCATATCCAAATATCCAATATCAGATATAATGGATGACCTGTTTTATTAATAGCAGGATTAAAGGTAAAGTGGGTAATTTTTCATCATTACAGGCACAAAGAAAATGAGAAAGAAAAATTCTTAGTTTACATTATTCATGAAGTTACTCTTCAAATGGCTTTGTTACTTAAAAGGCAAAATGTGTCTTTTTTTTTTACAATTTTTTTATTTTATGTTTTTATTCAGACTGATTTCAGACAGTCGTCTTAAAATGATGACAATTTGCACATTTTTAACCAGCTTCTCCACCATTAAAACATGAATATAATTAGCGTCTCTGAAAGCAGCCGGCTCTATTCCAGAGGAACTAGACTGGAGCCCTGCGTATGTGAAAGGTTGGAGGACATTGATCTATGCCATGCACTGGCAATTCATCCACGTTTAATACACTGTCAAGGCAGTTCATCTAGCGTTGTGTTTAAAACGGGCCGGTCCATTGTGCGTCCAGATGAAAGGTGGAGACAAAGGCCTCTCAATACACCAAGCTGAAAAGTGTCCACAAAGAGTGGGCGTCCCTTTTTAAATGTGCCTTTAAGAGCTCCACTTTCATGGTATGCACACAAGGACACAGTCTATTCTGATGCAACGACACCGTAGACACACTCTACAAAACACACTCGCTGGCTTTTTCTTATAAAGCGTTGCTTACATTGTCCATGTGCAAAACTGTCAGGCTACTAACAGCTAGCATCTCATTCAGAAGACTTCAATGGCTCGCCAACTTTTGATGCAACTAAAGATGACTCTTAACCATCTGTCATGCGTCGGATTCAAATCTTTCTTTCCTACGCTCTCAGAAAGTGAAACCCCCACCCGACCGTCATCCTCTCAAAGGGTTTAGGAGGAGACGCTTCACCCCCTCTCCCTGTCTTGAGCCTGAACCTGGTGTAGCAGACAGATAAAGGATGGTCTCGCGTCCAGAAGAAGCTCGGGAAATTCATGTGCTGGGATTCGAACGGACTTGGAATTGGACAAACAGGTTATGAAGAATGGAAGAAGGCTGAGTCCTTCCCCCACCTACCCAAAAGTGTCCAGCTCTGCTGTGCCTCCTGACCCTTGACCTCTGAACCCCACTCTCCACCCCTTCATCCTTTCATCCTGATAGCCTCCACCTCCTTTCTTCTGCTACAAAGTTCAGATACTTATTTCTCTGGCATCAGCAAGGAACAGTTTCATTCAAGACAAAATCATTGTTTTTTTCACGCACTGCTCAATTTTCAGATTTCTCTTCCATAATCATGTTTTCTTTTTGTGTGGACATGAAACACCCAAAGTACACTTGTAAGTGTTTAGTTTCTGTATATGCATCTGTAAGTTTTAAGCATAATACATACTCTATACAACACTTACACCAAATACAGATTTATTCTTATTAATATTGCCAATGTTTTTACAGAAGAGTTTGTTCATATAATATTTGTCTGATTTATATAGCATTTCATTCTTAAAAATATTTCTGTCTTTTGACAGATTTCTGATTTATGACATGGTAAAAAGAGATATACAAAGTCCCCCCTTTAATATGACACAACAGGTGAATAGGTTAAAATAATAAGAATCACCATAGTTTCCCGTTAATTATAATGCAATTATATAAAAATAATGCATTGTTTAACTAAATATGCACTAATATGCGTACATTTCCAGAACAGAAATATGAATATTAGATAAAGTCAAGTTCAAAATACTTGTTTCATTTTGTTCACATATTAAAGTTTGGTCACACTTTATTTCAAAGTCCTCACCAATAACTATTTTGCCTTAATAACCTCCTAATTACTGCTTATTAATAGTTAATAAGGTAGTTGTAGAATATATGCTGCTTTATAAATACTTATAAACAGCCAATATGTTAGTAATAGGCATGCTAATAAGCAACTAGTTACTAATGAGAATTGGTCTCTATACTCAAGTGTTACCTAAATCTTTACAGAAATAATTTTCATTTCTTTTTATCACTCCATGTTTTTTTGGAATAAAATGTAATATAAATCAATAAATCAAATTATAAATGAACAAACCCCTCTGTAAAAACCTGCTCAGTGCAGGAGAAAAAAAAAACTCATTTTGAGAAAACTTTAAAGATTAGTACTTTAAATTAAATCTGCAGGCAAACATAATTTGTAATAAAATACTTTAAAGTGTATTTAAAACTTTTTCTTTTCATCGATATGAAAGAAAACATTATAGAGGCAAAATAGCCCAAAATCTCAAAACTGACCAGTGCATGAAAAAGTGTTTTTGCCTGTGGATTCTTGCCTTACTCTCGTCACTTCACAACAGTTTGGTTGTGATTTTTCTACAGTACCATAGAAAAGCAAACTTTTATTGATTTAAAATCTGGCTTTTTGCTTCATCTTTCATCCTCGCACATGAACTATGCACATGCATTACAACACAATCTGTGAAATGCTATGGCAATTCATAAAGAGATTTGGGATGCATCTTTCTCAGCGAGCTGCCTGCATCCCTGTGGTCAGAGCACTTACGATGCAGCCAGCAGATCTTGTGGCTTTACCATGTGCTCGGTGAAGACTCCTGTCTACCTTAATCACACCAGCAGCCCATGAAGCATATCTGTCTAAGTGAATTTGCTGCTTTTGAAAGCAACGTGGCGTCACAGAGGTGCACGAGTTAACTCTATCAAGTTAAATATTAAGCCCAATATGCCTAAATAAATACGGTTCTGTTTTATAGCACAGAAGGATGCGTCATCATAGCGCCTTGCTGAGATTATTATGTGTGTGTTTTCTGGGTCGCTCCAGTCGTACCCTCTGAGCTGGATTTGGAACCCAATCACAAAGTCACCTTGAACAGTCCCAGATTCCCCCCTTGCTGTCTGCAATCCAGTCTAATTCCTCCACTGAGACGGTTTTCATCCAGCCCACACCAAAACCAAACGAGGAAGAACTTCAGCGCCGTCCACAGACAGCAGTTTTTAGGGAGAAAGCTGAAACAATGAGGCCGATACAGGATAAACAGTTTGAAATAATGATAAATAAATAAATAAAAAATGAGGGAAAAAAATCAGTTAATGTTGGATTATGCATTTGAATACTTTTGCTTTTTTCTGCTTTTTTTTTTTTAAGGGATTTTTCACTCAAAAATTCTAAAATTGTATTTTATTCTCCTTTATTTCATTCTAAAGCTGTATGACTCTCATTCTGTGGACACACACTCAAAAAAATATATTTTGAAATTGTGTATTTTCTGTACTTTTTCTGACATTCCTTACAGTGAAACTCAAGTCACATTCATTTAATAAGTATTATATAAAGCGTTATACATATAGCACTTTATATAATGCTTATTCTTTCAAGCAGCTTCACATTAAAAACAGGAAAATAACAGTGCGAATGTTGTAAAATTCAACAACTATGAAACAAATGATATTTCAGGTGTAAAGCAACTCTAAAGAAGACAATTTAATTATTCAGCTCAAGTTAGTTCAAGTTTTGTTGTTTCAATTTACTCCAATAACTGTCAGTGTTGCAAAGTTCAGCAATAATGAAACAAATTCACTTCAGCTCTAAAGCAGCTCTACAGAAGACAATACTGTCATTGTCCAGTTCAAATGTTATTCTCATCCAATTGTTTAACTTCAGTTAAAGCAGTGATATCACTGAATATTACTTGTCTTTTAAACACCAGTGTCAATGAAAGTCATTGGGACCCAATGTTGTTTCTTCTGTTGGTACGGCAGAAGAAAGTAATTGGCGAGTAAATTATTATTTTTGAGTGCATAGCTCCATTTAATCCATTAATCAATCAAAGTTCAATAAAAAGCTTCTGCACACCTCAAATTGTAAAGTGTATGAGAAACTGTGTGTTTAGCTGATCATGTGTGCATTTGTTTCAATCATTAGATTTTAAACCCAGAGACAGAGCATTGTCTGGGCTCAGGGCTGTCCCTGTGTCCAATGCAGGAATCTATGGAGATTTGTGTTTACTGCACACACCTGTCACGGATAAATGGGATAAACCTGTGTGCACATGCACAATGTTTCTTATTCCTGTCTTTTACGGGATGTTTCCTGCCCCACAAGTCCCATGTTTGTGAGACCGCAGTGTACACCAAAACACAACCACACGTGTGCACTTAATAAGTCACTGCAAGCAGTCGCCCGTAAATCCAAGATAGTGTTGGATACAACAACAGTCTCCACTCAAACCTGTTTCTTCTTAAGGAAAATGTTGTTAACGGATACTTTTAAAAGGTTTGAGGCCATTCACCTCGTGTTTCATAGGAATGAACATTAAACAAGGGCGACATCTGTTTTTATACCAATAAATGCGATTTAACCAACTTCAGACTAACAAGCAATGTGTTGACTACATCAATCAAATCTTTTCTTCTGTGGCCCGCTTGAATTCTCTTGCTGCTCTTTTTCTCTCTGTCTGTCGCTATGCTAATTAACATTACTGGGAATGTGAATTGCAAAAAGGAGTCTGGGATTACTTAGATAAGAATCAACAAACACAAAGCGTCAAAAAGAAAGTCATTTAAATTCTAATAATGTGAAACTGTTAGAACATTCTCACTGATGCATTGCAACAATTTTGCTCTCTGCAGTCTTCATAAATCCTATTTATTCTTTTATGGTGCACAAGCTAAGACTCTCAGGAACAGGGTTGCCTGTTGGGCTGGATGGGATTTTCTTGCTAGCATTTTTTGGTCACGGAGTGCAAAGAATTGCTGCAATATTATATGGAATATTGCCATAGAAATAGTTTGCATAACGATTATGCATTATAAAAACTGTAGAGAAATCATAAAGAGACTACATCAAAACATAATATTTTTACAAAGTGCTTTAATAGTTAATTGTCCTGTCTTTCCCATTTAATTAGTCAATTTATTTTTCATAAATACATTCAATGCATTTTATATCCTAAATATCTTCATGAACCTCTACTTTAAAGCTAGCATTACAACGCTAGGAGTAAAACACAACTCCCAGGTACAGAACGGCTAACTTCCTGCCAAATTGATTTCTACGCTTCATAAAAGGGACATATCTACACTTTATTAGATTCTGCTAACTATAATAGCTGCATGCTAAATGCACACTGCTTGTGAAAGAGGATCAATGTCAGAAAGGAGGAACATGAGCCAGCGGCGTGGCTCTCTTATGACTGCTAACTGAAATGGAGCCTGCCATAACCTCTTAAAAACTTCAAAATGAATAAGAACAGAATGCAATTCAATTCATAGGGAATGATTTATAACAACCACCAGACTTTCTGCTGCTCTCCGCTACTCTTTCTGTAAATTCTCTCTTTGTTTTACCAAGCTGACACTTAGAACGTCCTGCAAACATTTCTCATTACACTAATGGTCTGAGTGGTGGCTCAACTTCCTCAGATGTCACATGGCATTTATGTGGTGCTCATTCACCTCGTGGAAGTAAAGCAGCAGGACTATGAAGCCACAAGGAGAACATCTGCAAGAATACATAACCCTGTCACCACCCTTCAACATCCCTGCAACCATCAATCTATCATTCATAATACAAACACAATCCATCCATCTAATATATATACCTTCAAATTTCAAGGAATTTTAAATGTGTTGTTTTTTTTTTTAACCCTGCAACATGTTTGCTACATCAGTTCAAATTCAATTCCAATTCTGGAATTTATTAGGCATTCTCAGTTGAATTTCATTTGGTTACAACCCTGCTCTCTATGTTACTTGCCATGCATATCATTGCCCCAAGACTGCAGAAGGAGGGCTGTCTAACACTCTCTGGAGTTGATGATCCAGAGGAGGAGAGGCCCTTCTTTTGGCCCCTGTCTCACCCCAGTGCCCTCTTTTCCACTCTCCACTAAACTGACATCTGCCGGATGAGTCTGCACAGCTGTGGCGGAGCAGGTCACCAACCGGGCCAAAGGTCTGATCTCACTCTGGCCTGGGAGGAATCTCTGTACTGAAACCTACCGTCATACGTTAAGCCAAACCAGTGGGAACTTCTGTGAAACGCCCCTTATGGTAGCTGTATGAAAAAGTCCTGAATTCTTGAAATCAAACACCATGCCGTATTTTATGAGAACACTTGAATAAGTCTCTGCCAAAACAGCTGCCATAAATTGGCATATACCAGGCATGGAATGTCTTGTTGAGTCTCATGCCAAACTCGGAAACCTTTTTGAAAAAAGGTTTTGTGCGGGTTAAGTGCATCATCAAGTACCCTTTAATGTCAGTCCAATGGGAGGTCAAAGTGTGAGCTAAGATGAACTGCAATTTTATGAGTAAATCTATATGAGTACTATACCAGACTGACTCCTTAAACAGTTAAAAGTAAATGGCAAAACCACACATGAAATCCAAATTTGGAGGGGGCTGCTTTGGGAAGGGGAACAACTTTCACAATAGACTCTACAGAGAAATGCCACAATCCCCCCTCAACACTGGACTGAGCAGCGAACAACACTGAAAACCTATGACCAATATTTACTGTGATTAAGCAGAGTCACTTTCTAAGGGTGACCTTTTTGGAAGATTCAGTTTGAGTTGACCTTTGGAAATTTTCAAAGTGTTCCAGAATTAGATTATGAGAAAAATTGCATTAACAAATTATATCAATGTCTCGAAGACCTCAGCTTTTCACATGATATCCCTTTAGCCCTATTACGCGAGAGGGGGAGATATGTCCTTTTGGTTATTCAGCCTTGTTCAAGGTTTTTCTTCTGGTCCTATCTCTTGTCATTTACATCAGTTACCATAAATACGTCAAGCACCCCCAGGGGATTCTTGCAGCCAAGAAATGCACAATTGACCTACAAATATGGCTCATTGGCTGCCATAACATCCTGGAACAGAAGATGCTTGTGTTTGACAACCATGTTGCTTTTCATTGAACAATTAGAAGTGTTTTTTTCACAGCCTTGGTCTTATGCTTATTATTATCACAGTTAATATGGATGGTCGAGTTCTAGTTGTTTAACTCGGGGCATCCCCTTTCTCCCTTTCAAAATCCCCAAGTCACCTCTATCTTTTGTAATGCTGTTTAAGTAATAATGAATGCTTTTACAATTTACAAACACCGTAGCTTAGCATGCATAAACCTGCAATCAATGCAAATCGGTCTCCTAAATTCATCATGTTTGAAATATTGTGAGAAAGCAAGCATAGCATAAATCTCTCAAAATTCTCCCAAGAGTGAGGAAGCAACCATTTAGACACATATGTCTTCTTTCTTGAATTCTCCGAGACAGACAAAGACATATGTTAAATCAGTTACCCTGCTGATGTGTATGTTCTGGTGAGGAACCTAAGCATAGGTACCCAGAATCTAAAGAGGGTGACATGAGGATGAGAGTTTGGAGAAACCTAGACCCCCCTACACCCACCTTGCAGAGTCTTTTACAAGCACTTGATTGATGAATGTTGTTGTCAGGGAACAGAGTCCCCAGAGAGAACCAGAGGGATCCTTTCTGATATGTAGAGGGATTTACAAGTAGCGCCAAGCTTTCAAGTGCTGGGAAGGGATCGCTGGCCAAGGGAAGAGATGAGAAATCCATCAGGAATGCATTTTGTCTGTTCTTCTTTCTTCCCCTCTCTTTTCCCCTATCCCTCTTTTTGTCTCACACTAGCTCAGAGTGCAGCTGCTGCTATAATTCTACTGTATTTGTTTTGTGATGTTACATAAAACTTCAGGGTTCACAAAGCGTTCCAAAGACTCGGGGTGAAAGTAGTAGGGCAGGGCTCCAACTGTCATATGACTGAGAGTGATGTATTCCCGGAGGGGAGGAGAGGTCAAACAATTAGTCTCCGCTGAATAAATAAATATAACAAACACCAGCAATAAACCGAGGCATCTGGATGACAAGAGAAGAAACCACTCCAAAAGGAGTTCTAAAAGCCAATCAGATAGTTGAAAGCAATACATTCAGTTGCAAAACCGTACAGGGGAAGTACTGTTATCTGTGCAAGAGAGCTTATCCCACCTGTACACGAGCCTCGGTCAGTTTGGTCCTCTGTGCGAGCTCCTCTCTAGTGTAGATGTCAGGGTAGTGTGTCCTCTCGAAGGCCTTCTCGAGCTCCTCCAGCTGCTCCGCCGTGAAGGTGGTGCGGCTGCGTCTCTGTTTCCTTTTCAGGGGCAGGTCGGGCTCTGACTCCACATCCGAACCATCGTCCGTACGGTTACCTGCATACACAGTTTGGAAATAAGTCTTTGAGAGGCTTTGAACATCAGCACCAAGTCTCTGAGGCTTACAAAAATTGCATTTTATTTTTTTAAATTTTGATATGAACAGCAGTACCATAACATACCACAAATTTGTCAAGAGAAAAATGATCCGGAAAGTCGAGACCAGCTATCACGGCGATATTAATGCTTCCGTTATCTCGACGTGTCAATGGAGCCCTAGATACCATTTTATTGGGTCTTATTCATATGTGAGAAGTCTTCAGACACATAATCCTGCCACTGAGCCCTAGAGAGGCCTGGGGGACGTAACTGTGAGGGTTAGAGTAATCTACACCAGACACCTTGCTCTAGCACGTCCGCCTTATTCTCTCTGAAGAGGCCTGGGGCTAGCTCCTAAGAGCAAGTGTTTGAAATAAGAATGCATGAGACTTCTGGGCCATTGAATCCCTCTCTTTGTGTTTCAAGCTAGTGTTCGAAATATATTACAACATATTTTACATTACTTTTTTTCAGACGTGCAGTCAAAGACAAGTGCAGATCGCAGTTGGCAGTTTGCATTTTAGCCAGAGGAGTATTTCCCCGGCACAAAGATGAACACTACTATGACCGAGCCAAGAGAAGCGTTTGTAAGGAGAGATATGCAGTGCGTTAAGATATATTACCAAAATACATTACCATGATAATTGATTCTAAAATTGCATCATACTTTATTTGTGAGCCACCTCTGTATATCTATTCAAGGCAGCAGTGAATAGAAAAGGTCCTGTCACAAAAATCACACTTTTACATTTGCTTTCTTAAAACGCATGAGTGCTAACAAGCAGCGTAGCATGATTCTTGCTCCAGGCCCTTTGGTCTTGCATCATCCACGGGGGAAAGACAGAAAGAAGGGCTCCGATCTCCTTCCCCCGCAACGCCACAGCTGCCACGGTGGAGACAAATCTCCTTTGAGCCATCATACGCACTCTTTGCCCACTGCTGATCAGCAGGTTCCTGCACCCTGGACCACTTCACAAGAGTTTTCCTGCATCTCCGTTTTCTTCTGCCAGAGCGGAGCTTGATCATCTCCCTCAAACCCCCATTTGCCAGGCCTTTTCTATGGCTGATAGGCTGCCAGGAAAAGAGGTTACAAAAAGGCCTGTGGGAGTGCGCAAGTGTGTATGTCCGTATGTGCATGGGCGTGCGAGAATGTCCATGGGTATTGGCGAATGTATTTTTCTTGGTGCATGTGCAAGTATTGGGTGCACTTGAAACTGACAATGAGGGAAAAACAACCCCCCCCCACACACCTCTCCAGTGAAATGCAACTTCCAACAACAAAAAGAACCAAACTGCAGGCGTGCAAGTATGTTTGTGCATGCTTGTGTATCCATACACGCATTCTTCTTAGTGCATGTCAATTTTGGTGAACAAAATACTTGCATAATAGAAGAAATTTAACTGCAAATTATCATTAAAAAGAAACAGACTCTAGGTATGCAAGTATGTTGGCTATCAACAAATGCATCTTCATCGATGTATGTTGAAGTCCATGAAAAAGACAAAATAAAACTATTGTCTTGTGTATTCATGCATTCATTCTTATTGGTGCATATAATTCTGGTGCACCAAATACTTGCACAACAGCAGAAAAAACTGCAAATTATCAATAAAAAGAACCAAACTCTGGCCATGCAATTATGTTAGTGCGCATTAACGAATACATTCTTGTTGGTGCATATGCAAGTATTTGGTGCAAATACATCAACAATAGAAGAAAGACCCCCTTCTGCAATGCAACTGCTTCAAGACGAACCAAACTGCTGAAGTCTCCAGACCAGCTCTGGAGTTTAATTAAACAAGGAATTAGCGGATTATATGGAGACTATCATTACAGACCACTCGAGCATCTTCACAGAATGTCTTTTTGTCTCCCCAAGCTCTGGCTCAATGATTCTCAATGGATTACATGCGGCCGCAGGACATGAGTCCGCATTCATTAAATCAATTCCTCCATCTTCCCCCTTTTAATAAAACATAGATATTTTTTTTTCACAACACTGCCTGGCACTCCAGCACATGAACAAAATCTTGAATATACAAAGTTTAATATGCACATATCCTGGATATCCCTTTGTTGGTTTTCATGAGGATGCGCCAGAGCGATTTGTTGCTAACAAACCATGACAACACTTGAGACTGGAGCAGTGGTCTACGGATCAATTTCCAAAGTCACCTCGGCGTCCTGAGGCAGAGGGAAGAAGCGCCGCTGTGGTTTTTGTTTCATTGCACAGTTTCACCACATGATTCATGAGGCAAGATTCTGTCAGCATATCCCGCACTTGCGTCTCTTGACGCATCAAAGCTTTTTCGTTTTTAATTGCAAAAGTACTGTAACCATATCAAATCCTGCCACAGGTCTTTTGTGTTGAAATATGTCACAAAGCACAGGTAATCAATGGGCAAAACTTAGAAACAAAACTCAGGTTGTTGTTGCCGTCTCACAAGCTCTAGCTCAGCTGTCTTGTGAGCCCAAGACTGAAGGTCAACAGGCTCCCTGACAACAGCAAAGGATTATGGTAATGAAACAGATGCTGGCAGAGATAGAGCAGTGAGAGTGGCATGATACAGGCCTCGTCTCCATCCCGAAGAGATCCACTGATTGGGATGCTGGCTTTTATCAAGGGAACAGAAGCCCCAAATGGGTTCAGATAGGTTACGGTAGACATGTTATATGCTACAAGCATACGGTCTCTCCTAGCTTTCTAAGGTGAGCATGGAGTGACTTAGCTGACTTTTTAAGCATATTATAAACTAAATCATTGCCATTATTCTGGAATATATATATAGCTCTCATTGCTTGTTTAAAATGCAGTACATTTAACCACATTAATCGGGGGACCAAAAAAAAAGCAGCAGTTAATTTGCTCTTTAAACACTATTAAGGCCAAGAAGATGTGAGGTCAATTCACAAGAACTGTTCCCTGTTTTAAAACAATAAGGTACATCCTGACTAATCCACCTCACAATAACCAAGCTGTAATTCTATTTGAGGGTTCTGGGGATATTGATAAACTCCTCTGCTCACTTATCAGCCAATTAAAGCCTAATTATGTTCCATTCATTCTGTGCTACAGCCTGAATGTTTTTTCCTCCAGGGCCCAACGTGATCTTTAACGAAATGTTGACTTTGTGCCGAGTACTTAATTTGCAACAAAATTAGGGTTGAACAGAATGCTCTGATGAATTTTAGATCGTATTTCATTTAAAAACCAAACCCTTGTGGAACAGAGGGGTAGAAGAAGATAAACTGTTACGAGTAAGTTCTTTGCTTCTTGGATGCGTGAATCACTATAGCAAAATCTCATGCATTTTGGACCTATTATCTGCAAGAATTAAGCTAACATACACATTTAGCTCAATATAACAGTTAGTTCACGTTAGCTTACATGGGCTTTAAGGGATAGTTCACCCTAAAATGAAGGTTCTATAATTATTTACTCATCCTATGATGCTCAAAACTTGTATGACTTTCTTTCTTCTGCAGAACAGATGTATTTTAAAGAACGTTGACTTCCAAACAACATTGGACCTGACTGACCTTCATTGTGGAAAAAAATTTATTCAAAATACCCTCTTTGGTGTTTGATAGGAAAAACTATCTTTATCAGAAATGTGATCATCTTACAAAATCCTAGATGGTTAACAGTGAATTAAAGACAGTTCTGAAATGACCTCGTGCAATTTTTTTTTTCATGATTATATTTCCCTTTTTCAGGGGCTTGCATGCCATAAAGAGCCATGTTGGGTTACTCAGAGAATATTTTAATGCAAAGTTCTTAAAAGAACATTTAAAAAAAAAAAAAACATTTTGTGTTTCTTAATGGAGCCATCATTGGCAATAAGGAACTTAAGAGTCTAAAAACTTTAATGCTAACAGCAAAGTCTCTTTTCTTCTCTAAGGCTATAAAAGAAGCATGTTGAGTATGTTACAAACTGTCATATAGCTAAATAAAAAATATAAATATTTCTGCTAAAAAGAGAGTTTATACAAAATTGTAACAAAGTACCATGGTTATTTAGTAGCATGGTATGATACCATCACTGTACCATGCTATACAGCAGCATTTGTTAGTGGAACACATCCAAGTAATGGTGAATAACTAACGGCTAAAACTCCCAGTTAAAACAGTCTCTTTGTCTGTCTGCCTGATCTATCTTTATGGTTTTAATTATATCTCCCAACAGCATCAAAGTGATTTGCGCAGCTCATCTGAAAATAGAGTTCGATATACCATTACCAAACCTAAGAGCCTAAAAAGATAG
Organism: Carassius auratus; assembly: GCF_003368295.1. Classification (NCBI taxonomy): domain Eukaryota; kingdom Metazoa; phylum Chordata; class Actinopteri; order Cypriniformes; family Cyprinidae; genus Carassius; species Carassius auratus. Next base: position 16,220,193 of record NC_039278.1, on the reverse strand, counting down.
CAAAGATCCTTATAATAAAAAAAATAAAAAAGACAATTGAAAAGCACGATTGAGCCAGAATTTAAAGTGCAGCTTTTGACATCATCAGAATCCCTGGAATTAGTCAGGGATGGCGGATAATAAAAAGCCTCCATGACACAGTGAGAAGGAGGTAGAGAGGCATCTCCAGCCTCATCTGCTAAGATTGCCTTTGAATCAGTATTAGCTCAACATTACGGTAAAATTCAATGCAGCATTTTTTTTTTTTAATACCGTAACCAATGTCCTCAATATCAGCTGTACCTTGCAAACTACCCAAGACAGAGTGACAAAAACAGACAGGGCTTTTTGCAGTGCGGCATTAGCTCATAATGGCTTATTCTGAAAAGCATATTAGTTCCAGCATAATTACAATCAAGTCTTACGCTTGCTATTTTTACAGGCATTCAATAGGACCAGCCTCGAAGCTGCAAATGACACCAGTTGAGTTTAACTGACAACACATCTTTCCCTTTTTTTTTCTTCCTTTGGCATCTTCCTACCTCCCCCCACCCCCACCGCACCCCATATTCCCACAGGACAAAAATAACAGCGTCCCTGCTTAATTTTTGTTTACATGTTTATTTTGTACATACCCTTTGTAAGAGTCACTGGAGCAATTATACTTTTTTGTCACTCTTGGAGGAGGAGAGGAGAATCATAATGCCGAACAGCCCATAATGTGCTGGGTTTTCGCCGTGCGATCTGATTTAATATCTCTGACATCCATCTGCCTCTCTTTGCTATCTCTCTGGCTCGCGGCCTGAATATAAAACTCAGAGTGTTTCCTCAGGTCTGTTAAGGGATTGATCCTTTGATAGTGGTGTGCCTACGGTGGAGAGGGAGGTGGAGGATCGGGGGGACATTGTTGAAGATGGAACTTGAACGTACTTTTCCGGTCCTGTCCCCACAGGGTTAAGCCAATCTGACGAAATGTTCAAACAGCAACATTTAAATAAAAGTCTATGAAAAGGCTTGGATTAACAATTACATATGCTTATATATACACAACTATGATGCAATATTGCATGTTGACAGTGAAAAGAGTATTTGGAGGAAGTTCTCATTCGTAGCTCATTAGTTTCAGCTAAAGGTTCTCCTAAAAAGTTTAATGATTAATGCAAGTTACATATATTAAGAGTATAGTGCTCCAAAATGAATCTGGAAAGCGACTAAGATCATTTGGCCTCTAGTCGATGTCATCAATACATTTTCATGCACTTTCAGTCAGAAAAGTGTCTGAAAATGTCATGTAGATGCATTAGTCTGACTGAAATCTGTGCAAGTCAGAATAACCGACCTAGATAATGTAGGTCAGCTTAATCCAGCATATATGCACGTCTAAATTGCGTGCTTGCTTCAAATATTTGACTACTCAAAAACATGCATGCAAAAACATTATGTTGCTCTATTTTCTTATTGAGTCAAAAAGACTCCAAACCAAACATAACCAAATGCTAACATACTGTAACTCGTAACTCAGCATACGGTTTTTTATGTTTTGCAAAAAGAAATTTGCAAATAAGAGTTAAAAGTATATATTAATACAAAGTAACCAATGGAAGCCAACGATTCCACTTTAGTTGAACAGTCTCTTGTGTCTCATTGCCATTGTCAAAAGCAGTCTCACAGCATCTTTCTTCTTTTGCTGCCCTTTTCACAACATTTGGGATAAAAATTACATCCTTTAGAAATGACCGAGAACGCCGGAGAGAAAGACGAGCCCAAAGAAAACAGACGAAAGGGGAAAAAAAAGTGCAAAAGGAGGGGAGGGTCTAATCTTTGGCTCCCACAACAAACAATTAGACCTTTTTTCTTTCAAGAAGATTTTGAAAAAAGCAGTTTAAGAGAGGGCAGAAGAAGCAGCAAAGGCGTTGTTCTTTATAGCTCTTGTCATGTGCGTGAAGGCACAGGGCGGCCATAGGAACACACGCTTAACGTCCAACAACAGGCTGGGCCCGGGCCTCTTTCGCTTTCAGCCTGCATAGACGCTGCACCTCAGGGGGCCATTAGAGCCTGAATAGGTCCCTGACAACCCCGCGTAGCACAGTGGGGTATCGATAAATGCTGACATATTGACTCCCTATGCCCCAGCGCCAGGGGACAGGCGTGCCGAAATATGAGAGCGTGAAGGACTTGAATGGTGGGATTTTATACATAAACATTGATATAAATATACAGCAGTGTTCAAAAGTCTGATCAAAACCAATTGAAAAACTGCAGCTCTTTTAAATTGATTTTTTTCCCCATCACATTTTATCAGCATTTATAGAATTTCAGTGAGGAGTTTTACTAACTGACATTTAAATTAGTGACTAAATATATTTTCTTAATTTTATTCTACAATTTTTTTTTGTTTTAAAAAATTGTAAATATCCTTAAACTTATTTATTATTTATTTCCACACTGTAAGTCATAAAAATAAAAAAAAATTTATTTGAAGTTCTACAAAATTTCATGTTTAACTAATTTAAGCGTTAATTGTTGATTCTTTGGAATTGTTTGCAAAACTGGGTAGGTATGTATTTTATACATAAACATTGCTACAATATACAGTGGTGTTCAAAATCTGATTGAGACCAAGAAAAAAAAAACACAACTCTTTTACATTTATTGTTTCATTGCAATTTATATTATCATCATAGTAACTTCAGCAAGGTGTCACATGATCAATTTTAATCCACGTTATATTACATTTGATTAAATTTTTAAAAAAATTCCCCTTAATTTTACATGGCTTTTTTTTTTTTTAAAAATCCTAAAATGTTAATTCTATTCAAAAAATAGTATTTTAGAAGTCAAAAAAAATTGTGTTAAATAAAAGTTCCACAAAATGTCATGTTTAATTCAATGTGCTATTTGTTGGTTCGTTGTAATTATTTGCTAAATTTACTACTAATCGTTTAAACAATAACTCTCACACTTTTTTAGCCCCTTAAAAAATGGGGAATAAATTCTTTAAAATATTCCCTTAATGACCACCTTACTTTAGTGGTTGATGTTGAAATTGCATTTCGATTTTTTCATTAATCCTTTAGGGAAAAAAATTAAGAGAATGCCATTTATGACTCTATACGTACTCACATAAGCACCGTCCAAGCAGGAATATTTTCAAGAGAATCCTTTTGAATTCCTGTCACCATAGGGAGCAAAAGAAATGAGAAATGGAGGATGCCTCCCTGAGCCGTTTTCTTGAGGGTCACCCTACCTACCTCTGTTCCGAGGGAGCAGGGCTTAGTTTTCTACAACCTTCCTTTTTGCCAAAATGGGATTTCGTTTCCTGGGGTTGGGTCCCTGCTAATTAAGGTCACAGCTAAAGTAATGAAATTAAGAAGGACCACAAAGCAAAAGGGAACCCATGGGGTCTGTGCCAGTAGTGCAGAAGCCCCTTCAGAAGGCTTGAAAGGAAAAAGCAATGCAGGAAATCAAATACTAACTCTGAGCTAAGAAGCGCCTGTTTATTTTATCCAGACTGTAAAAGGAAGAAGTTTAGGTAGGAGACGGAATGCACTCAAGAATTGAGATATGTGCCTGAAGGACGGCTCCGGAGTCAAGGCATATAATTCTTTCATCATAAAGTGGTTATATAGTACAGACAAAACTGGTTATCGCCATACTTTTTGGGGGCAGCATTCTGGGATTTTTTTATTTTATTTCTAAACCAACTGCTGGGTTTACCTTATCAAAAGATGGTGTTCGTGGCTTATCGGAGTACTATAAGGTACAAAACTTGCATGCATGACCCATTGCTTGCTCTTTCAAAGCCCAGAAGATGTACAGGAGATCTGCTGGAGATGCACTGTTACGCTTCTTCTACATTCTTAAAAAGAAATGTTTCCAAAAGTGGGGCTAGAAGAACCATTTTGAACCATTCGTAAAATAACACTTTTTTTTCTTAGCATAAAGAATATTTTTGAAATATAAAGAACCACTTTCAATAAAATGAACCTTTTGTGCATTGAAAAGTTCAATGGATTCATGGATTTTATCAATGCTAGAGAAAAACTTTATTTTTAAGAGCCTATGTACCTTAAATTTTTTCCTATTCCTCCTGAAATTCTACAAAAAACAGAAAAAAAGAGAATGAATAGAAATAAGAAAAGTACAGAGTTCAGAACAACTGAACGAGGAATGTTCATATTGAGATCTCTCACATTTTAATTGCAGAATCAAGTCTTTTTCATAGCACTATATGAGAAGCAGGAGAGTCCAGTGAAAATCTGATTTTTTTTCCCCACATTTCTATCTGAAATACAATTTCTAATTACTGATACGAGATATTGAAAAGATTGAAAACTATTTAAAAAAAACATCAGTCCCTAACTATAGAGTCATACCGCTTTTGATCCAGTAGACACTTCATGGACTTCAAGAAGTCTTTAAAATTTCCTGTTTTCTGAGTTTACATTAGCTCGCGCTCACAGCAGAGGACGGTAAAGTTAGAGATCAGCACTCTATATTGTGTCTTTGGACCGTAAGGGCATTTCAAATTAGAGTGTACATTCCCTAGGGAGGGTCTGACAGGGGACGCCTTAAATAAACCCATTAGTTAAAAATGGAAGGCTCTGCTTTTTCCTTTGATGTTACAGGGATTGCTCACTTTGCAATGCTCGCTGTCTCTCTACGCTCACCAGTTAACGACTGCATATTTTTTAACTTGGTGGAAAGACGAAACAAATTTCTGATTTGCAACAGTCTGTGAACGTGTTTATTGTCTTTCTGTACAGCTTTAGAAACGAGCGGCCACACGTATACGTACACGAAAATAATGAAGAATCCATTTGCAAAGCAGGTCAAAGGCATAAAATGAGTGATGTTATGGGCATAAGTAGCATGGGCTAATGGTGATTTTAAAGCAGTCGAGCATGGTGTGAATGGCTCTAATTCATCAGCTCTCCGACTGGGCACGCGGCTCTAAACTTAATTAGTGTTGCACATTATGTGTGGTATTTTCTCCATTGTAATAAAATTAGTGGAATGCTTGCTGTACTTTCTAACACGCCTTGGTGTAACGGAGGATGACAATAATCCGGTGGTGTCTGTGCCAACTGTCAAAAACTTTAACATCTATGGCAGGCAGGAAGAACGGGACATTTAACATTTAGACATTTAGCTCTGTTATGATCCTGTGTTTTCTTTAAACATGGGTTGTGAAGAAAACAGAACTCTGATGTTATGTCTGTCACTGAATATGGCATGCATTTCAAGCGAATCCCTTCTGATTTATCAGTCAAGGAATCATAATGTGCTGAATGTTTTCCTAAGCAGTGGATAAAAATAAATATACCACAATATAATAGACCACACAGATCTTAGGAGACACCAGATCCAATCAAAACAAAGCCAAACTAGCCCATCTTTAAAAAATACTGCTTTGTTTACAAGGGTAAAAGTGATATGATGATGACAGATGGAGGATGGGTGAAAAGATGTTTAGGCGTTCTAGTTTTATCTTAGTGACTTCGTTACAAAATCGCTGTTTAATATTTAGATAGGAATTTTCAGTGATTGTAGGATTTTACTGACGAATTATAAATGTCATATATCTACCACTTTTACACACGTATTTGCAATCCAAATTTTACTCTTCATATAGTATGAGTAAAATAGACTAAACATTCACTGTTGGGTCTTTATTTTAACAATGCAGCAAATTAAAAAAGACTTTAAGTGCACTGAAAACTTGATGCGGGTCTGCAATGTGAATGAAGTCATGTTTTCACCAACTGATAAACAGACTATTGCAATAAGCAGTTGTGAAAATTGAATAAAAAAAGAGCCAGTTACAAAACAAAGAACATTTATTTTTTTCTCAAGACTAAATGTGAATGGATTCATCTGTTTTATCTGTGTTGAAATGGATATTTAAAGCAGAAACCAGACAATTCAATCAACATCCTCACTTTGGACGATGTGCTTCACATAAAACCCTGGAGAAAACAAGAGACACTTTTCCTTTCTATTTGTTTTTGGAGAGCCATCCTGAGTGTGTGACAAGAAAGGAGTCTAAAACAACCAATTAAAGCAAAATTGCCTTCGCTCTAGGAAAAACATTGAGTCAAAGCCCCATGGGACCTACTATAGAGCGCTCTTGTCCTTTCCAATGGCACTGTCAAGATCTACCAGACGAGCACAGATAGAAAGATAGATAAATGACTTTTGGAAAGCTTGTTTTTCGTCAACACAAGCACTTACAAAAAAATGCAACCCGGATGTCAACTCATTCCTTTACCAATGTCTCCTCCTACCTTCGTCAAAAGATAGAGGAGACCTGCAGACACCATCTTGACACATGACCGAGAACGAATACTGCCTACGATTATGGAAACTGTCAAAGTTTTCAAAAAGTCCTGCGCTGCAGAAAAAAGACATTACAGTCAGATGAATATACATGTAGATAGATGATATCATATTTTTTTAAACCTGGACATCAATGAGATTATATAAAAAAACCATAATGGAGACCTTTACTTGTGTCTCCAGCTTCTCAGATTCTTCCAGAAAATTCATTATGAACTCATTTCTCAATGAGTCAATGATCTGATCTGCTATTCACATTAATTTTATAGCTTTCTAACTGTGTGCCAGTGATTGACTTCTTTCTGTATATTTTAACAAAACAAAGTTAACTGAGAAGGCTTCTGAGCCCAAAACCTGAAAAAAAACCTTTCCAACAATTTATTCACCCTACATGTGTCAGAAATACCAACCCGATCTCACGGCAATTCGTACATTTTTCACAAGGTGGCTTATTCGTACGAATTCGTACGACCACCCTCGTACAAATTCATACGATTGTTGCCAAATTGTACGTATTTTACGATTTGCACAATTCGTATGAATTTGTACTAATGACCTACACCTAACCCCGCCCCTAAACCTAACCGTCAATGGGGTCGTATAAAATCGTACGAGTGAGGTCATACAAATTCGTACGAATAAGAAACCTCGTAAAATACGTACGAATTGGTCGTGAGATAGCGTTGGAAATACACATGCAACACGCAGAGCATGTTCAAATAATCAGCCGAATTTCACAAAACGCCTCTTATGATTTGCACCCAAATTGGATTGCCAATACCTATAATATCAAGAAAAATATCTCTAAGAAGAATGAAAAAAATTATAATAATAATAAAAAAGAAAAAATGGGTACTTCAGATCCATCATGGCTTAGCCTACAAAACTAACACACTATTGATCTTTTCTTGGGTTTCTTTCTCTCGGCTGTTTGTTTAGAAAAGCCTCATCCCCACTAATAGCTGTCTCAAAGTATAATCTCCCTCCACAACCTCTTCATGGCCCTCTTTTCATGGCGTCTCACACAGTTAAAGTTAGCCGTCTCTCTACAGTGAGGCTCCAAGAGCCAATTGTGTTGCTAATGTTGACACTTGCCAGAGGAGTGAGGATTGTTTGTGCCTGCTGCAGCCTGATGCAAATCACCTCGAAAAACGGGATCTCTTCAGGACGATTACAAATACTTTATGGGAACCAACCACATAACCACACAAAAAGTTGAAAAGGACTTTGGAAGGCTATTTTGTATCTATTATTTCATATTGGAGGCTTGGAAACATGACAACATTAATAAATGTGACTAATAAAGCTATGTGACATAAATGTTCAGACAGGTACAAAATCTGAGGCCACCTTTAAATGCTGGTTTCATTGAAACCTAGATAAGCGCATGACATTTAACTTTCTGCACTATTTACAAATCTTTAATTAAATAAGCAAATGAGTAACATGTGACTTTGTATATACGGACTGATTTTCTTTAATTAAAGCACAACATGTATTTTGGAATCATGCTCAAGAACATAATTTATCAGGTTTTGTCATGATGTGCGTATTGTCATAGCGAATACTAAGACATTCTGCAATTTAAACATTGTTAAACTAATTAGAAGATAATGCAAATTAGATGCAAGTGATCAGAGCTTTGGACCTCACCTCATATATAATATGAATATGAATTTGTACTCATTTGCTGAGGTTTTGTCAAACACTAAGAAATTCTGCAATATAATATAAAATATGCTTGAATTAGAATATAATGCGTAATGGATGCATTTTCACTAGTAGTCTCAGTCTTTTGGACCTCACATTCATTCACAGATATTGATGCACCATAACTACAAAAGATTTGAATCTATTAAAATCACTTTGAAATGTATTCTGATTGAGGAATCTGTACTTATTTGTCAATTTTTCCAAGAACATGATCATCAGTTTGGAAAAGTATGCAACATATAAAATTAAATAGAAAATAATGCAAAATAGATGCATCTCCACTAGAAGTCTCTGATCCCACCTCACGTATAACGTTCTTTGTAGTGTCATCGTTACATCAGCGTTCATTCCCATGCATCTACACAGAAAACATCTAGAATATTTAAGCTGGCTGATTTTACTCTCCTGAGTAAACCTAAATGTAGCACAGCACAAATTCCCAAAGGGACCCAAGCAGAAGCAGCTCTCGCTGGCTCTCCATCTCAGTGTGTTGGAGTGGGGATTCACCCCCAGTCCCTACAGATGTACATTAATGCAGACAACACACTGGGCCCTCTTCACTAAACAGGCTGCTGTCCAGCCCCATCGTGTCAGTTTGAAGCCCCCATTCAAAAGTATTCATGCATCTGCCTTCGAGGCACAATGGCCGCTAGTTTATAAACTGTCTGCCCGCGAGCCCAAAGGCTTTAGTTCACATTGTTTTCATACCCTTAATAAACTTTTTGAAGGAGTTCATCAACTGGCCTGAATAGCCTGTGCACTGAATCTCAAGACAGAAAATAACAGAGTTCTATTTACTTCTGCTCTTTTCTTTCTTTTTTTCCTTTTTAGGAGCGGTTTCTCTGACAATGGAAAGAGAAGGCTGTTAGACTTCAGAGGAGTCTTAGGCCCAACACAAGGAAAAAAGGCAGCATTCAATTAAAAGAACAAAATGCTTTCCATAAAGGGGAAGGGGACAATTGATTTCTCTTCCATTCAAAAGTGAGAGGATGATCCGAGCATCGCTTCATATCTTATTCCAAAAGAGAAAACACACATTCAAACGCACACAAAGTGTGAGAATACAAACAGAGAGTAAATATATGTTCACAATGCACAAAGAGCAGACTTTTCTTCTTTTTTAAAAAGGATATCATTATAAATGAGCTTACTATATTTGGAAAGAGATCATATCAAATTACATTAGCCTATAAAAACAAAAAAGATGAATAAACCATCACCTGCTTCATTCATGCATGGCTGCATGCACTTTACAGTACACTTTATTTGTTCATTTTTCTAAGTGCTTCCTTTGACACCCCTTAGACAGGCAGGACAAATTTTAAAAAGGCAATACATTTCAGTATTGGCTATAAGCCATTAACCATTCTGAAAATGGGTGGAAAACAAAGTATTTTCTAATGAATTTCATCGCCAATTAGAACAGATCGCCACAGTCCAAGCTGGGTCTTCCCTTCTCTCCTGTGGGGTCCGGAACAACTCCAAAAAATTCACAAACTTGCTTGCTAAGTTAACAGGGCGCACACCCATTAAATGCAAGGTGCAAAACTACTGACTGCTGCGCTTTTCGTCCTCCGATTAAAAAAATAATGAATAATATAAATTAATATTACTAATAATAATAATAAGCAACGAATTTTAAATAATACAACAATATATATATATAGGCTATATTAAATTTAGATATCTGCATATATAAACAAAATAACGAATAAAAATAATAATACAGGAGAGAAAATGCAATAAAATACATAATCGTTTTTGTCTGTTTGTGCTGTTTGTGAAGGAAGCGTTTAATTTGATCTGACAAGTTCAAAGCGTTCGTTTCGGTCTCTGGTCAAGTTTTGAGTTCCGAGTCAAACACAACGTGCCCCCCTCAGCTTATTAAAAATACTACTACTAATAATGATAATGATGATGATGATGATGATGATGGTGATAATAATAATTATAATAATAATACATATTACGAATGAAAGGATAAAATGTTACATAATAAAATATTTGCTGTAGTTAAATACAATTATAGAATTGTATTCTTTTTGTTTTGTTTTAGTTTGTATTTCATGTTTGTGTATGTTACATTGCTGCAGATGCATTTAAATGTAACCAAAAAAATAATTATTATTCAGTACTAGTAGGGTAATTCCAGTAAATGTTCGATCCGGGCGATTTGAGTTTCGGATGTAGAATTCTATAAATTCTGCGAATCACTTGTTGCTGAGATGACTTTCTCAGCTCTATAAACTGTGTTTAGTGAAGCGCGATGACCTGCCCGAGTGTGAGAGAGGTTACCGGTCACTGCCATTTACCGCGTCCCGGGATCCACTATTGTTCCTTGAAAGCCACTTGAACGGATCTCTAAAACACCGACCAACGAGACCGAAACGCTCCATTAGTTAAATCCACACGCCCGCGCAGGAAAAGAGTGCGTAAGGATTGGAGACAAATACGTAAAGTAGACAACGGAACAGACAGCAATATTAACTATACATACTACAAATAATGAATGAACAATTATTACGCCCTTTTATATTCTCGAAGGCATACATATAAATTAAATGTCTGGATAATAATCCTAAATCTAATCATCGATGTGGGCATAAGGTTCTTAAATTATAATCTCAGGAGGCATGTCTTCTGACACATCATTTGGCATAAACACCACGGTTTCCATCACATAAATAATTATTTTTACACTGCACTTGAGAATGTTGCGCGCACTCCGTCTGTAATAGGCTATCCATGTGTTATTAATTACAATTCAGCTGCCATAAAATACAATATTTTAGCAAATAAAAGCACAAATTTTAGTTTAAAAATTTAATGCCCTCCCAAAATCCCACACACACACACAGTTTAATGAGGCCTGTATCACAGCTTGTGTGTGTCCCGCCTTCACAAATCAAATGGCTAAAACGGAAATGACAATTTACATGTCAAAATCAATTGTGCATTTAAGCCCCCATTGCAAACATTAACCAGATACGAACGCACCAAATATCCATTGCTCGCATGGAGAGGGAATTACGCACAAAGAACCGAGCACACATCTACGCAGATATATTATGTGTGATTCATACATTACATTTGGGTTCCAAAGCCCTTTAAAAGTTGAAAAATGAAATCCTCTCTGGTTATTAGCGGGAGCAGATAATAAAAGCGTTATGTGCGTAAAAGTCTGCTGCGCGCTCTGTTAACAGCTGGGGAGTGTTGAAACCGCACTATTACAAGAATTCTCTCAGATATAAGAGAATGATATTCTCCATAACATCTGTGCAGAGATTTACACTGTCCCAGATGGCAAAGCGCATTTAATGAACATAGTCGAGCAGTAATATGAAGTCGCTTTGTTCTGCAGTCGTCTCAAGTGTTTCTGATAAGCAGAAGACATTCACGGATCAAAGATCATAAGCTCCTCAATTTCCCTGAACTACCCGAGCCCTCATTCACATCATCCTTACCAGTTTTGGTTATTTTTAAACTTCTCTGAAACACATCAAATCTCAGATCTTCAAATGCAGGCCCTGTTTCGAGTTCACAGGTCATCCGCGGTCTAAAAACGACATTATTATAAACTAGTCTATAAAAGCCATTAAAAATAGCCAGTTCAATTCAATAGCTAATATAAGCTGGATCATGAATAGTTTTCACTTCCTCACCTATCATTAAATATATACCCGTGCCATTGGGGCTTGTTACCTTCCCAGCAGTTCCCTTCCCAAAAACTAGCCTACCAAAAAAACTTATTTTATTTTACACAAATAGAAAGACATAATATATAGGCTATATATATATATATATATATATATATATATATTTTTTTTTTTTTTTTTTTTTTACAGGATATCAATTATTATTGTTGTTATTATGACACAAACAAATAAATGAATAAATGAACTAATGAATGCACGCCTGAAAAAACAAAAACAAACAATGTCACCATCATCAATGCTTGAATGCAAATCATGATATCTGGTTCGGTCAAATTTGATTGGTTCCAGGAATTAAAAGGGTCTTTATGCGGATTTTAAGTAAGGAGCACTGGAATGGCGAAAATTGTATAATAAGCAGCAGCAGTGTAACATTATTAAGAGCTTATCTGTTCAACTTATTATCCCTGTCAACAAAAATGGATAACAACAGAGCATAAAAAGAACAATTATAAATAATGATAATAATATATTTATTTAGTCTATATAGTGTTGTGTTTGTGTTCATGTATAAAACCCTGGACTCTATACACTCAGAAAATCCCTCGCCAGTCACATTCTAGAGTTGTGTTGAGACAGGGTGACGGGAGAGAAGAGGTTAATCCGTGTTTAATGCAGTGATGGTGCACACTCTGATGGTTATGTTATCTCTGCCCAACATTTGGGTCTCCCACAATTTCAGCCCAGCCAAAATAGCTGCAAGAAAGTGCAGATGGAGTCACTCTCGACGCCTGAGGAGAAAAAAATATTAATAGCTAAATAACTTCCCCTTACTTTCACTTAATCTTCCTCTGTGTTTGCGTGTGTGTGTGTGTGTCTGTAACATATTCTATTTCAGATGGATTTCTTTTAAATATCTCCCTATGCTTCTCTTTCAGTGCGGCTTAAGGCTCGAAAGTATCTGCTTTATTTTCATATAAATGTGAAGCAAGATCGAAAATGCATGCTGCGCGTCCAGGGCGACACAATTATACGCACATGCTATATCTTATGTGAAATGATCCATTATAGAAGTATATATTTGTGCTTTGTTTAAATATCACTGAGGTCGTTTGTACAGTAAAACCGAGAATGCGCATCGCTCACATCCGTCTCGCCTACTGTTTTTTATTTTTTTATTTATTTATTATTAATATTATCCCATAACAACACTCTCTCAAACCCCCGACTGAAGTCTGTTTGATTGGTCTGAAAAGCTCAGGTAATCCAGAGATTTGCTGAAGTGTCCAGTGCCACACGTGTGGTCGCGTTTCACTGATGCTCCTCCAGACAAACAGAGCACCAGGTGAGCTGTCAGACGCAGGGCTGGGACCCATTAAACACTAATGAAGTTTGGCAGGTTTGTGCTAACTCTGCTGTCGCTCATCATATGTTTTATTTCCGTAACGAGGACGGCAGGTGCACAAGATTATTATTATTGTAATGGCCACTCAACCAAAAGCGGAAGTCATAGTTAAGGCTATTAAGGTTAGGCACTTGGGGATCTGCTCAGGGCGTAGGAGACACAGACAACGTTTATGACGTTTGTTTGTTTTCAAAATGTTTAACATTATGTCATAAATCGACAAACAAATACATAACAATCTACCAGATTCTAACTGTGTAATCAGTCGACCAAATAAACACATGCCACAAATAAATAAATAAATAAATAAATAAATAATTTTTGTATGGCAAAACAAAGTCAACAAAAATCTGAGGTCTGACATTTTTATTAAATAAACAGTCGACTGCATAATAAATAAATAAATAAATCAATAAATAAATAAGTTAAGTATGGCTAGAAATAATATATATATACATATGAAGTCTAATATATTTTAAGACCAAAACCATTTGTGACAAAACAAGTCAACCAAACCTGAGGTCTGACTTATTTAATTAATTAACTTAATTATTTAAATTAACGCAAGCAATAAATAAATAAATACATTTGCATTATGTATGCCAAAACAAGTCAATAAAAATATGAGGTCAGCCTTTTTTGATTAACTGCATAGTAATCAATTTACCACCTTAAAATACATGCAATAAGAAATGAATATATTATGTATTGTGTACACCCCATAAATGTAATCGCCAAATAAATAAATAAATAAATAAATATCATGTAAACTAAACTCCAAACCTCATGAATTTACGCCGTGGGCGAGTCACTGTGAGCCGTTTAGAGATGAAAGTGAAAAGAAATAAAGGGGCTCAGTTTAATCAGGGCTTAAAAGCTCTTCTACATTACGTTTGTGCGCGAAACCCCGGCGCGAGAGCTGCTGGAGGATCAGTGTGTTTCTCACTGGTGCCTCCGAGCTATTACACTCCTCAGCAACACAGACGCCCATTCAACACACAGCAGCTCTAATAAGTCTTAACATCATTAAATGTTATCCGGATGGTAAACTTAAAGAATCCCTTCAAAGAATGTAACACTGAATTCGGTGAAGATGAGCACCATAAATGACAGATTTATGGAATAATTAACCCAGAGATGACGCACTCACAACATTCCCAACAAATTAACAACTACAAGTGGACAGCAACAGAAAGATTGTTTTTCTTGCATTTCTTTAATAACGAATATCAGTTTTGACCCGTGTATAATGCACGTAAAATTAATTATGAGGGAGGTAATCTGAGTGTATAACTTTGGCATAATTTAGATCATATAATTTGGAGAAAACATAAATAATACTATGGATAATTCGGATAATTTTATTTAGCACAATGATTGATTCATCCATCTCAAATTATCATTATACCAATTATATAATATATATATATATATATATATATGTGTGTAAATCTTTAAATTGTCAGAAAGCAACTGCGCAGTTACGCACAACTAAACCCGCACAGAAGGCGCCGTTTTGCACCATGAAATGTTGAGCTTACAATTGTAAATGCTCCTTCATATTACAAAACTATTCAGCAGCAGGGAGCACTGAATAATTTATCTGCCTTTCTTTTTTTTTTTTGCTACCCTTTGTACAAAGTTTTCCCCTCTTTTCTGGGATCTTTGAATGGGGGTCACCGGTCCAGTTACCCTTTTTGCTGCCCGACTCCAGAGCCCTTTCTCTTTTGTATTTCAGTCTAAAGGTTACAAAAGCTTAAAACGAGATTGTTCATAACCGCGTTTTAAAAAGGCAAAAACTTATTGTCATCTGCCGTAAATTTAAAATAATATATATATCGATTTCGTATTACTATAACCGTTTCGAATTATAATATTATATTTCGAGTTATAATAGCACGATAATGTTTAATTACAGGCTATTATGGATAACAAAAATACATGTCCTTAAATACAAATGATGTAAAAATATATATATAATTTCTTTCAAATAAATAAATACAATTTTATTCATTTAGCAGAATTAAATAAAATTATTTTTTTCATTAATATATTTAAAATAATATATAAATCATATATATATATATATATATATATATAAATATATATATTTATAAATATCACAATATATAAACCGATGATATACTAATGTATATAAATCTTTATACAATTAAATTCAAAAATTTTCAAATGATCATTTAGCCTATCGAACGATCTTAATAATAATAATAATAATTCGTATAAACGTTGCCAAAATATAGTCACGTCCACGGGGTCCACGTGTCTCGTAGTTGTTTAAACTGACATGGGTTCTCAAATGGGTCAACCTGTCAGTTGTCGTTTAGGGGGTCGTTAAAACGCAAGGGAAATGGAATGTGCCACACAAATTAATTTACCCGGCTAAATACCTGACGTCAGCGCTCACATAAATAATTGAGTAAGTACTGAACAACTAGCAGCATGAATAATGAGAGCTATTTGTGCCTCTCTTTTTTTTTACCAAGGGGGCGCAAAGATTCCCCCTGGCGAGAATGAAGGACTGAAGCGTCTGTCTCTTTCAAATAACATGGCTCATGAAATATCAACTTCAACAACAGCAGCAATTACAGCACCAGTCCATCACGTTACACGTTCACTTCAAAACCATCTTCCATCAGAGTTTGAGTTATAATGCACAACTTTTACGCAGCACGTTTCCTCGCATCTGTTCGCACACAATCGTAAATATAACGGCGTCTGACCTTTATCCCCGAGAATCCCATCGATGCTGTGCTTGGTTTTCTTTTCTCCGTCTTCATCTTTTTTATCACACTCGTCATCGTCATCTTTCTTGCCAAAACGAGTTCTCAAAACCCGACTAATGGAGCTAACTATAAAGAGAGACAACAATCACTGTATTAACCCAATATATCAATAAACATTAAAGTGATTGTGAATGTAATATTTGATAGAGATCTAAATTTAGGTCAGTACTAACACTCCAAAATATTTTTTTTTCCATGTTTAAGCAGACGCAGTGAAGCGCGTAACGTCCTCTCTATGTCAATAAGAAAGAAATGGTGCTTACCGGAAGAGGCCTCACCTGAAGGAGCAGTGCCTCTGTCACACACCCCGTCCTTCAGCAACTTATCCCGGATTTCCCAGCTGAACATCCCTGGATTCTCGCGTTTGTATTCCTCGATTCTCTTTTCAACATCGGGTGTTGCAACTTGCTTTTGTGTAGAACAAAAAAAACAAAAAAAAAACACGTGTAGGGAAAAAAGCACAAGAAACGACATTTTGTTTACTATAAATTCAAAACAGATTTTATATATATATATATATATATATATATATATATATATATATATATATATATATATATATATATATATATATTATTATTATTATTTTTTTTTTTTTTTTTTTTTTTTGTAAAAAAAATATTATTCATAAACTCCCCGTTACGATGTTTATAAATCTAAACATGGCTTTAATACCGACAGCGTGCAGCTGGAATCGTTCACTCACCCTCGGTTTACTTCCACCGATCGCCCCCGGACGAATGGAACCGGTCTCCTGATACCGACAGAGGATTTTGGACACGCAGCCGTGTGAGACCCGCAGCTGTCTGGAGATCACACACGGTCGAATGCCGTGATGGGCCATTTCCACTATTTTGTGTCGAATATGATTTGGCAGAGGCCTTCCGTTGATGAAAACTCCACCGAGCTGGTTCACTCGACCTTGACCCAGAGGCGTCGAGACTGTAAAAACATTCAGGCCAAAAAAATGGAAGAAAAGAAACAATATCATACCAGACAGAGATTAAACATCCTTGTCAACTATAGGATTATATTACGTATTAATTTGGTTGAACACCTTGGGATTACGCACGAGTTTTATGCATGTAAAATAATACACATTATAAAGTGCGCTTCACTTGTGTTTAATTTGATGGCTTTGAGTTTTGAGGGGTAAATTCTGTAAGTGAGTCCTCCAGGCTTTCTACAGGATTTATCACAAAAAATCTACATGCTGTCATTCTAATTAATCATATCAGATCGTATAATTTATCTCGTGATATGTAAGGGAAGATTTTGAAACTATTCGTGTTTAGCTACTGGAAGATTCGAATAATGAATTAATCCAAAAACCTCATCCTCACACATTTTCTTTCCTGTATCCTTCTATACTATCAGTCTATCTGATGTGTTGTGAGAGGATGTAACACTTGAGGACACTAATTGCCATTCAAGAGGCACTAAAGACGTGCCTCTTTAAACCTCGATTATTCCCAGTCATGCAACACAAATATTAGTGTGATGCTCTGAGCCAGCTCTCAGCTGTGTGTTTTATTTCCCTTCACTGCTGCGAGACACTTCAGCAAATCCCACAGATTGCAGGATTCGTGGGTTGGTAGGCTTTCGTCAAACTGCTCTTAAGCACGAATTCACTCGATCTAGGAAAGAGTTCTCCATTTAATGCGCGCGCAAATACCAAGTTCAGAACATTTTACACCTGAGGCTGCAAGATTTTAAAAGAACGTTTATTGTCAATTATTAAAATTTCACAAATTTTATAAAACAGTCTCTTCAATTTTTAAAGTTTTTTGTTCGGTCATATAATTTAGTTATTAAATTATTTTCTTTTCGCTTTCACGTTTGACAGCATATCCAAAATTATTTTTGATTTTGATTTTTTTTATCAATTACAAATTAATTTACAAATATGTGATAAAATGATGTTTTTAAGAAGATGAAGGAGAAGAAAAGCACAAGTCTCGGTACCTTCTAATGGGAATCCGGTTCGTGGGTAGTTCTGGCCTGGTGCTGGCCGCATCATTCGAGGAACTGTTCCTGGGAAAGTAGCCATTCCAGCTACTCCCAAACAATTGAAACTCTCACTTACAATTTAAAAGTAATCAATCACACAGAAAGCTCCAGTGTTGCTTGTGCCGTGGAAACTGTAACAGGTCCAAAAGAATCTAAAAAGAAATCCAAACACACATAGACACGCACCAGAGCACAATGCCAAGTGTGCAGAAGAAAAAGTTCTTACAGTGGATACCAAAAACCAACAGCAGGATGAGCCTAGTAAAGCTTGAAATGTGCTCTGAAGCAACTGTGAGAAAATATTAGTGAGAGGTTCTGCTAGTTTTGATTACAGCTCCTGTTAGCTGCCGGAGAGGAGTTTAAGTGGCCAACTTTGCCGCACACAGTGGGAGGAGGAAGCGCGCGTAACGATAGGCTCTTTTATTCGTCGTGGAGAGAAAGGGTAATGCCCAAGACCTGCCGTCCAATCCTGAGGAACTTTGCCGAAAACACACACATGCACCACCCTCCCATTCTCTCTAAGTCAACACAGAAAATGTTACAAAGAGTTTTCATTCATCTCTCACTTGAACTGAAACGTCCGTTTAATGCTTTGGACAATCTCTGGACCATAGGAATAAATAACGTTGGCATTTATCTTTAATATAATATAATATAATATAATATAATATAATATAATATAATATAATATAATATAATATAATATAATATAATATAATATAATATAATATAATATAATACTAATTTTAATATGAGCCATAAAAGGCAAAAAAATAATAAAAAATAAATAACATTAATTCACTGAAGTGGGAAGGGATTCGGTGTTATCCTAAACACGTTCTCCTGAAACATGTTTGTTATCTTTTTTTTAAAGGATTGTCATCGTGTATTTCAACTTGACTTTGTGCGTATTCCATAACTTACATTTATTTATTTTTTTAGATTCGTTGTGTGAAATTGTTTAGCGTCATTAAATTAGTCAGGTCAGGTCAGGTCATTTTTGTGTGCATAAATACAGAGAAACATGACGGAAATCCTTCAATTTACAGTGTTGTGTCATAAGTAAAGGATCTGGTAATTGTGCTATGTTTGAGTGAAGAAAGAACAGAAGGAACAAGATCCAAAACTGCACACCTACCTGAGATTGAGGTCAAAGAGAGTCATGATTATGCACAAAAACGGAGGAAATTTGGGCTGAAACATTTGACATATTCAATGTGGAAATTAATCATCAACACGTGACAGGGTTTAATTAAAGAAAATGTCATAGTAGCATTACTAAATGATAATAATAACGCACATAATAAAGGTGGCTCTTTTTAGAAGCAAATAACACACTTCCCATAGCAAGAATAAAGAATAGATCAGTATTTTAGTTTCTAGGCACTTTGAAACACCAGAACAAATGCTTTTTCTAAAGAGCGTGAGAATAACATGTTCTTTATGGTCAGAAACCCCTTAATTAAAACTTCATTTTAAGAGTGTGAGTCGCTTCACCTGTATTCCCGTGAGAT
The DNA here is from genome assembly GCF_003368295.1 of Carassius auratus. Taxonomy (NCBI): domain Eukaryota; kingdom Metazoa; phylum Chordata; class Actinopteri; order Cypriniformes; family Cyprinidae; genus Carassius; species Carassius auratus. The sequence continues at coordinate 16,200,776 of NC_039278.1, read as the reverse complement.
CTGAGTCTTTTAACAGCACATATGATCAAACACCTCCAGATTCTTTAGGTTGAATGGCTGTGCGTGCGTTCAGCTCTGTGGGACCGCCGCGCGCTCAGATTGTGTGGAAATTGCCGTGGCGAACACTCCTGGTGGAAAGCAATTTCACAAATAATTTTTACAACAATTAGGGAGTGTGGCGGGGTGAAATGGCGATTTCACATGCAGATGCGCCGGTAAGGAAGGACCTGGTGCCCAGCAGCGGAGCTCTGACCCGCAGTGTCCGGGTCTGGTGAGCTGCGCGCGGGTCAGAGACGCACTGCTGATTAGGTGCAGCATACTGATGACTGTAAAACAGAACTCCAGGATTTGGATTGAGAAAAGTTAACTTTTCACAAATGACACAGCTACTTACTGGCATGTATCTCTTCTTGTATGATATTGTTAAAGCGTTGCTATTTAACTCTCCAAAGCGAATAAAATAATTGTTTGACAACATATAACGAAATATGATCATAGAAAAACGTTGTAGCTGCAATGTTTGACACTGCTATGAATGCAGATGTTAGTTCGTTTGGAATAGGCTACAGTTAGAAAAAGTAAAAGCAATGACATGCCGGTGAAAATGCTCAGATTTTGTGATGTCATGGATAATGCTAGGAAAACATGAAACTTTAAAGTTAATATCCGGTAGAGCTGAGCGTGGATAATTGATATGCAATCCTTGAGTGGATTATTTAGAGGATATATTTTAGCTTTATCTTTAACATTACAAATCTCTATTTGTAATGTTATTATTTTAAACATACCATTCCGGAATATTTCCTACAATTGAAAAGAAAAGAAAAAAGTTATACGTTTTCAAACGAGTATGAAGATTTTTGCAATAATCTAAACATTCAAAAAAAAAAAAATCTTTGTCTAAAGAGTGGATGAACTCGTTTAAGAAGCTTACTATCACGTAAAGTGGAAAGACAATTGAAAACAGGCCAAAATGAATCTAAAAGAACAAAGCTAAAAAAATAAAAATAAAAATATATATTTCTAGGATGCAACTCATGATAACAAAATAAAGTATGGCCACCAAAACTATCTAATTTATCGAAATAAAGCTTTTAAACAACTGTGGATTATGTATGCGTTAGGCCTAATTGTTACAATTTTCAAATGCTGAAATAAAGCAAGATCACATGTGTGATCTTTGACAATCTTATTGGATAGAATGCATAGTGTAAATGAATGCATGTCCACTAGCAGGCGATATAGCTTAACTGTCACAAAATATGGTGCAAATCGGTTTTACATCCTGCTTGCAATGGAAACATTTTCTATTTTCTTTAAAAATAATGTGTGATACTTGATACTTGAAGCACGTTTCTTAATAGCACAAGCAATGGGCAAAAGAAACCAGAACTAGAACAGGCTATTTTGGCTCTGTGTTTTGCGGTCATTTTCTCAACTCCAGGAATCTTCAGCCTTTCATACATTTGAGGAACCTGTGCTGGATCTGAGGTGAATGTGTATATAGACACTGGATGAGCTCCAGTATTTGCTGCCAGGTTTAAGAAGCACTGGGGAACCCGGTACACAACCGCAGCCTGGTAGGCCTCTTCCTCTCTCCTTCACCATGTCCACACTCCCCACAGACTCTTGTTAACTTGCTATGGCATGCTCACATCTGCTGAGAATTATCACAATGTGTTATTGCTTCCCAAGCTGAATTATTTTATCAGACGAAGAGAGCGAAAGTGTGTTAGGAGTTGGGTGTGTGGACAGGGTTGCTGCTTGTTTAACTTCACAGTTTCTCTCTCTATGAGGAATGAGGCACATGAAAATGCACACACATACACAGACTCAAGGAAGAATGCAAGTATTACAGAAGCAAGATTGAGCTGATAACTATGTCAAAAACTAAAGAATGTACTCGAACTGAATTTTGCATGGCCACCCCATCCAATGGTTCATACAGAGCTTTTTCTAGCTATAATTTGAATTTAATACTTTAAATTTAATACAGTTATTACAGTTATATAAAACCATACAAATGCATTTTCATTACTTGAAATAAACGTTAACTGCAATAAAATAAAATTTAAAAACTATATTTCATTTGGTAACTAAAACTGAATATTTTAAAATAAAAACTAAATTGGTTTAAAATAGAAGCTAATAATATTTAAATATATATATATATATATATATATATATATATATATATATATATATATATATATATATATATATATATATATATATATATATATACACACACACATACACACACACACACAATTATTATTATTTTTTTTTTTTGGTGAAAAGTGTGTTAATCCCGTAGGCGTAATGGTTTTTATACTGTACAAACTGTATATTTTATCGCCCTTTACCAACCCTACACCTAACCCTAACCCTCACAGGAAACTTTGTGCATTTTTACTTTCTCAAAAAAACTCATTCTGTATGATTTATAAGCGTTTTGAAAAATGGGACATGGGTTATGAGAATCGAACCCATGACCCTGGCTGGCAACATGCTCTAATGTTTGAGCAACAGGATGGCTAATTCAGGCTAAATCTATCCCTTTTTTCTTTTCTGTTTTTAACCTGTTTCTTAATCCACCATGAATTTGAGTCAAACTACAAGTTTGCTCACAAAAGTATTGCAGACTTCTCTATGAAAGTGAAGCCATTGCCATGTTGCAACATGCATCATTTCTCACGTTCACATTGTTTTGGAGCATGTGCAGTTTTAAAAAAAGTAGATGTTGCAATTCCTAAGCAAACAGAGTTTATATTGAAGGCAGAAGTATACACTTACATGCCTGCAAGCACATGCAGCTAGCTGGAGACACCCCCTCTGACAGGCTTTAGAGGAGGCGCAGTAGGAGGCCTGCTGGATTGCAGAGATGGATTGGAGTAGTGGAGAAGAACCCCTCGTGTTTGAGGGGACTCCTTAAGGAGAACAGGAATGTGGGGGCTGATCAAGGCAAGCTGCAGACATTTTAGACACTTCTTGGTAAACAGCAGTTGAAAAGATAGTCCTCTGTATTGCCAAAATGCCTTATCACCTGAAAGCAGACGTGTCACCTGTCTTTGTCATTTAAATACAAAGATATTTCAAATGAATCTAGCTTAATATGTATAAATCTATATGGAATGTCAGGGTGCTTCTTTAGACCATGTTTAGAGTGAGCAATGGAAAAGTAGCTTGTTTGTGCTATAAGACCAGCAGAATCCAATATTGCTTAAAAAGTCAGAAAGGCAATGCCCTGCACTAATAATCTTCAAAATGTGCAAATATATTAAGTGCAGATATTGACATATTGGCGCAACATTAAACTTCTATTACCAGAAGTGCCCAACAGAACAATCCAGCTTTGTCTGGTAGCTTTGTTTTTACTTTTTTTTTTTTTCTCAGAAAAATAAATAAGCATACTAAAATCAACCCAAATGCATGTTTTCATTGCGACATGCTCATGAATATTTTAATTACATTTTGATATCAAGATCTATTGACCCAAATTAAGATCCTGCTGGGTTCCTGATTACCCCTTTTGACATCCTTGTGGTGGGATAAAATTGCAATTTTCTTTAAAATGAACCCACTCTATTCTGTTTTAAAAAAACTGTCAGATATTTAAAAATCTAAGAAATCTGTGGCACGATAAAGAAGCAAAAGCAGACTTCTTTTCAATCTTTTTCAAACCATAGATGCTCTTTTCATCTTTTTCTCATGGTATGAGAAAGATTTATAGCACTCCAGTCATTAGATTTATGCATGTTTTTGAAGAATACGACCTTGGTTTTCTACAAAACTTTCTTTGTGATCTCAGAAACTTCAACCAAACAGACAGGCTCGCGCCAGATCCTCTTGCGTCTTGCAAACAGGAGTCTGACCTCTTGAACTTGCTCGCTCAAGCAGGGTCTGGACACTCCAGAGTGTGATCAGGTCGCGACCCAGCAGGGAGGTCACAGTGAGTTAAGAATCCTTCTTAAACATCGGGGTGAAAGCTCTTATCTTTAATGAAGTGTGACTATCCTATGCTGCCACTGTCTGGCCTGAACGCCCCTCTCAGCTAAAGGCCAATTATGAAGAGGAGCGGAGAGCTCATCTAATCTGCCTTACTCAAAAAAAGCTTTTTACATCCATAAAGCCCTTTAAAGTCAAAGAGAATGATTTGTTTCCATCAGCCTCCAGGACAAATCTATGTATATAAGGCCACTTACACTGATCTGATCATGGCTTCTCAGGAATCTTTCGCATGAACATTGTTTGATAAAGTCTATTTTTTAAGTTCATATGAAGTTAAATGTATGGTTACATAACGAGAAACAGCGATTATTAAGTAAATGTTACAAATGTAATGATTTTCATTGACATTTTAGTAGTCTTATAGCTTTAAGACTTAATCAAGACTTAATTACAGCTTAATTAATTTCATAATTTACTCATAACTGCAATAAATCTTAAATGTTTGACACTGCTTTATTGAAGTGAATGAGAAAGATGTTTCCATCATCCTCCAAGAAAAAAATACAAGGCCACTAACACTGTTTATATTATATAAGTATAAAACATTTTTTTTTAATTGTAATGTTACAAAATTACAGCTTTTTCAAAGATGCTGCCATTAGTACAATAGACCAACAGTCTTATTAGCTTCTTTTTTCTGTTAGAATATTTTAATTATTGACTTTTAATTGCATTAAATCTAAATGGTTTGATACTGGTTTGATAAAGTAAATGAGAATGATTTGTTTCCCTCATCTTCCTGAACAAATCTATGCAGCTCTGTATAAGGCCACTTACAATTATCTAAATGTGGCATCTCAAAAACATGTATTACATTTCTTTCAACATATAATTCACGTCACCTGCACATTGCTTAAACTCTCTTCCATCCCTTGGGTCAAAATGTCACAAAGCTCATTGTTTAAAGTTATATTGTTTAAAAATCGAGTGACCATTGGAATAACATGAGGCTTTGTGACTTTTGTCACACTTGAACTTGGAACACACACACACACACACACACACACACACACACACACACAACTGAGTGGATTTGAGGAGTTTTTGTGGGTGTAATTAAAAAAGAAACAAAAGTGTCATTTTGTGGGGTCATTCATGTTCTTATGACAGTTGCTTGGTTTACATGCCATCACTTCATATTTAATCTTTACTTAGCCTCAGGGGTTAAGGATTCATCCATCAATTATGAACATTCAGCCGCAAACATAAGTTGCGAGCGGTCGCAAGCGCGGATGGGAGAATGGAGGAAGTTTTTTTTTTTTTTTTTGAGCAACTGGGATGGTGCCCCCTCTGGGAGTTGGTGCCCTAGGCAGGTTGAGTCAGTTCGGGAGTTCGGAGCGGGATCGAGAATCATTTGAGTCAGTTTGGGGATCGCGAATCATTTGAATCAGTTATGGGGATCGCGAATCATTTTATTCAGTATGGGAGTTCGGAGCCCGATCGCGAATCATTTGAGTCAGTTCGGGAGTTCGGAGCGGGTTCGCGAATCATTTGAGTCAGTTTGGGGATCGCAAATCATTTGAATCAGTTCGGAAGTTCGGAGCAGGTTCGCGAATCATTTGAGTCAGTTCGGGAGTTCAGAGGGGGATCGCGAATCATTTGAATCAGTTCGAGAGTTCGGAGCGGATTCGCGAATCATTTGAGTCAGTTCGGGAGTTCGTAGCGGGTCCGCGAATCATTTGAGTCAGTTCGGGAGTTCAAAGCGTGATCGCGAATCATTTGAGTCAGTTTGGGAATCGCAAATCATTTGAATCAGTTCGGTAGTTCAGAGCGGGATCACGAATCATTTGAATCAGTTCGGGAGTTCGGAGCGGGATCACGAATCAAGAAAGGTTCGCGCTTGTAAATTTTCAAATTGGCCCTTAACCTTTAATTCGTTGCTGCCAACTGGGGTGGAAGCAGGGGTGGCAAGGCTTTCTTGCCACCATGCCACCCCGGTAGATCCTCCCCTGCTTAGCCTACATAAAAAGAAAGAAAGAAAGAAAGAAAGAAAGAAAGAAAGAAAGAAAGAAAGAAAGAAAAAGGATTTTCGAAGTTGCATATAAAAACAAAGACTTTTTTTATTTAAGGCTTAATACTTCAAAAATGTCATGTTTAAATCAATGTTAAGCATTTCTTTATAATTACTTTTGAAATTTACTAGCAGTTTCTGAGTGAAAATTGTATGTACCTTTTTTTCAGTGTAATGTACAAAATGCTGTAATAATGTAATTTTCAGTTTGCACCCTTGATATAGAAATGTAGGCCTTACATCTTAAACATTTTTCAAACATTAAAGTCTAAGCTTATATTTTGTTTTCAAATAATAATAATAAAAATAAAAAGCAGTCATGAGACTCTTACAAACCTTAATGGCATGTGATAAACATACCGACATGTCTTAATCAGTTAAGACATCCCTCTTTTCATCAGAATGAAGGAAACTCTCTGTTTACCCATGATGAAAGTGGCAGGATACATTTTGCATGCAGTCTGAATTAGTTTCAGTGAATCTGTCTACAACCCAATAACAGATAAAACAGATCATTTGATCCCTGACATGTGAGGCCAGAGCTCTGTCTCACCCTACATGAAATAACAAAATCACACACACAGACACACACACACACACACACACACACACTTGTCTGGTCAGCTATCCTTGTGGGGACTCTCCATAGGTGTAATGGTTTTTATACTGTACAGACCGTATTTTCTATCGTCCTTCACCAACCCTACCCCTAAACCTAACCCTCACAGGAAACTTTCTACATTTTTAGATTTTCAAGAAACTTCATTCTGTGTAATTTATTAGCTTGTTTACCCGTGGGGACCTCAATTAAGGTCCCCACCGTTACACGAGTCCCCATGAGTCTGTGTGTATTCAGTCCCCACCAGAATAGAAAAACAAGTACACACACACACACACACACACACACACACAGTTAAAAGAGTTAAATCTGTAAAACAGACAGGTAACAAAATGAAATAAGGTATTTATCATCAGTTGAATTCATGAGAAGTGTCACAACAGTAACCAAAACTGTCTTATTCCATGTTTTTGCCATCAAAGCAAAGACTATACAGGCCTATGTTTTCACAATACGATCTTCCCTTGCCATCAGATCCTCCGGGAAGTTCGTAATTATTAGTTGCACAGGCATAATTAAACAGCTTCAGGTGTGTTCAAATCACTTTGGTGTAGTAAATGTACCATTTTTTACAAACAATCAGCAAGGTTTTTTGACTCTACTTCAACAAAATGGACCCTTTGCAAAAACTACGATGAAGTGAAGATGCTATTTAGGCCTGCACTGAAAATCATGATACATTGTATTTACCACGTATGCCTAAAAGTAGCAGTTCTTTGCAATAGGCTAATTAAAAAAATAATTAGATGCTAATTATACTTTTTACTTTAAGATAGCCTACATAGGCTACTATTTGCACCTCAGTATTGTAGCACATTAAGAGCATGCTATAATAACAGATTGTAAATGATTATATTTATTGTAACTACTTTTAACTACTTTTATTATTATTAAACACTCGTAGGCACTTTACTTCCACTTTAAGAACACTTTATTTATTTTTATTGAAAATAATTTCTAATTTTATATGTGATGGAAAAATTGAGAAGAATGAGCTCGGCAAAAGATACCAGTAAGTTATCATGTTAACTGACTCTGAGTATAAGAGAGTCTAGATATGTAATTATATTATTACAAAATTATATTATTAAATATATTTTTTGTTCCCCCTTTTTTGTTACATATACATGGCTAAAATGTGGCTAATATTTCTATAGGCTAATGAAATAATTATACACAGTGCGTGATGCGCGTGGTGGGAGCGGCGGCGCTGATTAGGCCATGACTTCCAAGTTATCTCTAAGTTACCTCTCTTTCAGAAACGGGCTTGATATAACCTACTTTCTCGGGTTTGACAAACCTCCCATTCTGAAAAGGAAAACCCAGAGTTTCCCCTCATTTCAGGGTTAACAACTTACTCAAATTTTTCCCTTAACCTCCATTCTGAATAGGACCCACTGTGTTCACTTGTTTAACCAACATATTAAACTATAATTTAAAACAGTTCTGAACACAAAACTGAGTTTGTTTCTATTTATTCTCGTTTTTGTTTTTTAATGATGCAGTTAACTGGTAGCCTACAGAAAAAAAACGTGCAGTTCTATATCAGCATTAAAACTAATTCTGAAGGTCTGAAAAGTATTTATATTCATTTAAGCAAATTTCTGATGCATGTTTAAATTAGTTTCCATCTCTTCTGAGGTATCATTAGCAGGGTCATTCTACAGAAACGTTCACTTTTGGTATGGCAAAATGTCTTAAAATGTTTTTATTTTTCTAACATTTAGACTTAGACCACATTATTAGATTACCTTTTGACTTTATGAAAACACATAAATGACAGCTTCATTATTTTTCTCTTTAGCTTTTTTGTGCAATTATTTCAAGACCACATGAACCATTTTTTTTTTCACTGGTGTTACCTTCTTTATCAATATAAAAAATATTTTATTAAATATTTTTTCTTGATTTTTTTTAGCACATGTAGTCAGAGTTACAGAAAAATAATGAAAATGCAAGAAATAAAGAGATGTCTGCTGTAAGGTATCAAACCATATGTTGTCAATCATTGCACACACTTACTAAATTAAGTAGTTTAATCCATTTTTATTATAGTTTTTTTTTTTTTTTACAATTCCCTAACAATAAATAGGTCATTCCAGTGATCTCAACTAAAAGCTTCATATGAAATCGTGAGTTAAATGAGACAATTTCTGACAATTGAAAAGAAACAGTGGATTTAAAATGGGCTTTTTTCATAGATCTTTATAAAACAGGAAGGAGGAAGTCAAGAGATGTCATCAGTATGATTTTTATTACAAAATGACAGATTTTTGTCAAATGGTAACACAATTGACACAAATCCTGGAGACCACTGTTTTCATTATATATTTTATAATATTTATTGAGCATTTTATTTTATTATGCCATATATATCATAAATTTGATAGTTGTTATATTTGATTATAATTTAAATGGAAAACCCTGATTTTGACTGCAAAATAAAGCACTTTCCCTGTACATAGCTGTTGGGAGAAGCAGTTTTGTGGTTCTTGGAATTCTTTATAATTAATTACAAACAAATTTTGCCACATTTATGGTGCAAGAATGTCTAATTGTTCAAACAACACATTGTTTTATTTTAAAATGGACATTTCTGTAGAATGACCCAGCAAAGAACCTCTAGGATGATCATAGATTACATAATATCTTAATGATTTGGCACTGGTTCAGTCGCTTATATCCTTGTCATGTATAAACTTATAGTTATAATACCAAGATCTTGCTTGTTTTAAACGGACTTTGTCCTTAAGTGGGGAATCCTATTTTTTCTGATATTTTATCTGCTCATCCAAGCAAGCTCGACAGGACAGTCACGGATGATTATGGCTGTAAAAGCTTGTCTTACAGTCCACAGGAGCATGAGATCTTCACAAGATCTTCAGCCAACAAGTGAAAAGAATGAGAGTGTTCAGCTCAACTTTCTCTGCTGATTCACCATACAAGATGCATTTGGTTTGCCCTGAATCAAAGCACTGTGATGTGTCTGTTCATTTATTTACTTACTTCCGCTTTCCTGGGCAAGTTTAATGATTATAACTTTTAATATTAACCTTAAAAGTAAAATGGTAATAGCTTTCATCATAAAACACTAAATTAGAGAAGCATGAATTCCCATGCTGGTCTAATCTGGTTTGATATAGTGCAGTTGGTTGCCAGAAAAGTGTGAAAATAATATATATATGAAACAACAACAACAAACAAACAATTTGTGAATTCTTGTATTTAAAAAACATAACACAAAATAGATCTTCATAGAACAAAATCGCCACCTAGTGGCTAAGATTATATTACACCTACTGTTGACGCAGTGCAGCACATGAATATTAATGACGTACAGACGTAACGTACTTAATATTCATGAGCAAATCCAACACGTTTCCGGTGAGGTAGAAAAGAAATGTCAGCGCCCTTGCGAATGTCATGTTGTTGACTTTTGGTAGATAATTATTTGTGTTTGAGCCCTATTACAAGCACGTTACGCTTATATTAAACAATATCACAGCCGTTTCTACATGAAGTTACAGGATTTGTAAGGTATGTGGTTTTTATTTTATTTTATTTTATTTTTACGCGAAATATGTTTAATAGCTAGAACGCAACTTCATGCTCTTATAAAGACTGACTTTTTTTAAAGTGTAGGATTTGGTTATATATGACGATTCTAAAAATATTTTCTACTCACTAGGCTATATTTTGTCGTCAACAGAGAATCTGTCAATCATGGTCCATTTATGTAAGTATTTTTGATGCACTTACTTATTACTCTTACTCTTATTAAGTAGCTATTGGTAATTTTGATTCTTAATTTAACATACAAGATTCAACTCATCATCTCAAGTTTAATTGTTTAAATTAGGAAGACATAAGTTAAGGCCTCTAGGACCAGTAGTCTGACTGTTATTGAATTAAAGCCACAATAAAAACATTGCCAGTGTGAAACTTACATCATGTTCATGCATTTGTCTCAGCATCTTTCCTGCTCAAAAAATATCATGGTGGGCATGTGGTCATCAGGCTGGCATTAGGAGGTGCCACTAATAGACCTTTCTACCGCATTGTGGCTGCTTATAATAAACGGGCGAGAGACAGTAAATATATTGAGCAGCTGGGCTCATATGACCCTCTCCCCAACATACACAATGAAAAACTTGTCGCCTTCAATTACGAAAGAATCAAGTACTGGATTGCATGTGGGGCTCATACGACAAAACCAGTGGCCAAACTTCTAGGTGAGCATCAATCTAAAGATTTATTACTCATTATTTCCTTTAATAAGATGATGACAGCAGTAAGCGAGTCACCGGTTTACCACATAACTCACATTTTGATCCTTGTGTTCTCTGAATAGGATTGGCTGGATTTTTCCCACTGCATCCAATGACAATAACAGAAGCGGAGCGGAGACAGAAAGCAGCTTCGATAGAAGAAGTGACAACAGACAATCAAGAACAAGTGGAGCAGAAGGAAACATTGTAAATGCAAAATAAAGTGTTCATGATTTATGTGCATCTCAGAAGTGATAATATGGCATTGTACTTCTCTGTTAAACTGAGATTTTTTTATGTTATAAAAGTGTTTGGCTATATGCTTCAGCACAGGTTGAAACTCCAGACATCCAGACACATCCAGACTTGATTAAAATTTCCTTATTACCCAATACAATAGAGCACAGTTTGAAAGATGAATGAGGGTATGTAGACATTGAAAGTGAATTCTTTAATCATTAAATCTGCTGTAAACACACTTTATCTCAATCTATTTGTCGCTGAGAACCAATGATCAGCTAACAAAAGAAATTAATAAATGATCTGGCCTCAGGAAACTACACTGAGAGTTTAAATGAAGAGTCTTCCTCGTTTCATTACAGGTCAATGGATCAGAACCTATAAAAGTTTACACACAATTGTGCAACTCCTTTACTGTAAAAGTTATGTATAGTTTAATTAAATGTATCAATGGCGTGTCTGAAGGTTTTATGGATGAGCTGTGTTATACAGTGTACGATTAAAAAAATTAATCAATGTTTTTTTTAGCAATTCTTGACATACTTTTATTTGAATTTAGTGATGTGGCCGTTTAGAGGTAAGTTTCGCAACTAATTACAAAGAAACTGCAAGCAACATATTGAATTAAACATGACATTTTGAAGTAGAAACATTAAAATAGTATTTTCTTGTAAAACAGTCCAATAATGTTTTATTTACAATTTTGAAAGAGTTAAAAATTTTACATTGTTCAACTAAAAGCACTATTAAAAATCGCTTGCTTTATTAAAATTAAGCACATAGTAACACGTCCACATGGAATGAGGAAACATGAATCAGATTTATAACAACCCATCCTTTTTTTTCCCCTTCATTGATGTCAGTTTGGCTTAATAATTGAAAAAAGAAAAGATGATGATTATTGAAAACACACTACATATAGAATGCTTTAAAACCTGCAGGTTTTGACCACTAAAACATAAAATCCATTGGAGCCTTAAACTAATCAAACTAAACTTGAAATTATGAAAAGGTCTCATACACGACAAAAAAAAAAAAAAAAAAACTAAAGTAAGTGTAGTGTGTGTTTAGTGGATGTCAAAAGTTGCTACACACTTTCAGGATTGTGTTTAATATGATGTGTAACACCCTGCAGATCTGTACAGAACATTTTTATTATGCCTCATAAAAGCCGGCTACAAAAGATGGTGTATTAAAAACAGGTTTATAGTGCATTTTTAATAGTCAGGGTGATTTTTTTTCATTTTAGAGATTTCCATGCAACAAAAATGAGTTTAATGTCAAAATCATCAATCAGTCACGCTGTTTCAAACCAGCTAAAAGTTGTTCAGGTCTGGGTTTTGCTCTGGCCAGTTTCTTTTTTTTTTAAAAAAGCAATTACTGGAATAATAAAAATTGCTGTATACCATGCTGGAAAAAAAGGAAGAAACTCTCCAGATAGTCTCAGACTGGTCTGCTGCTCAGCTAAATTAAATTAAGTTTACCAGTTAAATTAAATTAAGTTTACCAGTTAAACACTAGTGGCTACAGTTAAAACCAGCAAACCAGATCAGACATGTCTTTCTTGAAAATGCCTAATAATACAATTAACTAAACTTTTTGAGCACACATTGTATGTAGTGGATGAATTATCTAATTTCCTTTAAATATATATATATATATATATATATCACTCTAATGTAGTGCAGCTTGAAAGTTTTTTTTTTTTTTTTTCTCCATGCTATGCTTGACATTTTCATGGATGTGCCCTTTGGTTTTATGTAAAGCATATGAACATTCTCTATGACTTAAAAATCTTTCTGAGGAAACAGGTGTGGAAGACATGACCTAAGGTCAAGAACATATTCTACACCTACTGTAGAGTCATTGTTTTCATGTGGTTGCCATATAATATTGATTAACACAAAGTCACTATTTATAGAATGTTACGTGAACAAATCAAACCAAGGTTGCTAGCCTCAAGTATTAAATTTCAGCACATAACTTGTCCTTCATTGTTTGTGTGATGGACATGATTGATCTCTCAAATCATGCAGCTTGTTGACAAAAGGTGTGCCATTAATTTATTAAGCAAACTGATGTATGACTCATTTTTTGGCAGACGATAAAACATGTGGAAAACAATCTTATAGACCTACACAGAAGAAGTGCCCCAAGCCATATTTATGCATAGCCTAGCAACCTCATAGCAAAGTATTTGTTTATTTCTTTTATTAAGACTGGTGCCAACTAGCTTCTGTTTCCATAGCAGGACTTAGTTTAACTGTTAAACTGATGCGTTTATGAAGAATGGAACATGATAGTGTAAAACCATTGTTTTCCACTCCGTCACTTAATGGGCTATAACAAAACTTAAGAAAATAAGAAAGGCATCAACTCAAAACACAGCTTCCAGTCCGCTTCATCTCCTGCCTGTTTCGTTTTGGAGAGAGTTGGATCTGAGAACTTTCAGGTAATCTTTGGCTTTGTCTGTAGTGATAAACTAGGTATTATTAGGTTTTATTCCCTTTCTTAAAAGATTTATCATGAGTGACAAAATGTTAGATAACAGTACAAGCACAAAGAGAGTTTTAAATCAAATTGCAATGCATGAACTTGAATAGCCACTTGAAACGGATATTTTATATTATGTACACAATTTTACCTGATATCTGTTTTACATAAATGAAAGAGAAAGTTTATTTTCTTCTCTTGGATTTATTGCATGGTCGTACTAAGAATTTATTGGGAAGGGTGTAACAGGTGAAGGTCATATAACTGTTCAGGCATTTCAAAACTACATTCACTCCCAATCAGTGTGGTTTACTCAAGGTGTGAACTTAGTTTTTTTTTTTTTACACAAAAGTGCCCATACCTGATGACATTTATTGTTTGCAGGGAACACACACACATCGTCATCATCAGGTTGATGTTCAGATTTAACAGAGGAGAAACACTGATGGCAGGTGCATTTGGCTGAATATTTTCTAACAAATTGTTTTGGAAAGAGAAAACTTCAAAAGTATTTTTATTATTATTATTATTTTTAATCATTTTGAAACAAAGAACCATCTACGGGAACAATCTCAACATGTATTTCTGGAAAAATAATTACTTTATTGCCTCAGTCCTGCTGGTATTTTCAGGTAAGAATTTAAAGCTTTAATTATTTAGTTTAAAATTAAATTGATTAATAATAATAAAAAAAACAAGCAGCAAATATGTTGGCATTTTGTTAAAGAATGTGAATAGCTGGCAAAAAAAAAGAAGAAAAAAGAAAATTAAACGGAAAAAAGAAAGACACTGCATTATTTTAATGCAGTAAAATAAAAATGTGATTGCATCTTCATATTCTGTAGTTGACTGAAATATATAATGATATATAACAGAACATAATTAATTACTTTGTGAAGTTCCTGAGGCTCAAGTGTAGAGCATTGTGTCAGGTTGTGGGTAAAAAATATTAAAATGTAAAAAAAATGCACTGTAAGTCGCTTTGGCTAAAAGTTAATTGATATTAAAACTTAATTGATATTAAATATCATGTATATAACATGTGGAAAAAAATATTATTCACATATTCCTGCACTTCAAAATCTTTATGAAATGTCTCTGACTTACAAATTGCCTAAAAAATCTTTGACATGTCAACAGTCAAATTGTTATTTAATCAAGTAAAGTAGTACACAAACACTGACGATTTATTCATAGCACCCATGCTATAAATACTCAAAGAGTGGTATGTGACAAATATACAAATACTGACAAAGCTCTGTGATGTAAATTTAGTGTATTTGGACAAATGTTAATACAAATATATATATATATATAATATCTTAATTATGAAAGACATGTAAACACTCCATGCAAGACTAAAAAGTCAATAAGGAAATTAAATAAAGTCAAATTTAAACAAAAAATATACTTTTAAAATGATGCAGTTACAACAACTTCCCAAACTGATTCTCACTTTAACAATAATAATCTACACAAACAACTATTTTAACTTTTCCCATAAGCACATCCTTCAAAAAACAACACAGCAGATCAAAGTAGGGCTGGTGGATATGGCATAAAAATAAAATAAAATAAAAAATCCAAATTTTTTCACAAAAAATATTTACGATTTAAGATTGATCAAACCCCCCCCCCCCCACCCCCCACCTAAAATCAATATTCAGATGACAAAGAAATTGTTCAAAACAACTTTTAAATTTATTTTGTTTTGATTTCGCCTTCTGGGATTTGATCTGGATTTCCCCCTTCGGGGTTAAAGAGCAATCAGAAGCAACAAGCCAAAAAGTCAACATGGCAGGCCCTGCCATTGTAAACCGTGAAAAAGTAACATAATAACAAAATGTAACATATCATTCTTATACCGGATACAGTATATAAATGTTTGTAAGACTGTCAGTGGTCTTCACTTTTTTTTTCCATGCTAGCCGCACTGGTAAGGCAAAGTGAAACTGAGAGCCACATTTACCGCAAAGTATAAAAGTTACATCTAGTCATAATTAGCATGTCTTTTTATCAATCTGTCATCCCTGATATGCAATACAGTACAAAAGGAGCTATCATTCTTTATCATTGACCGGTCATATTTGTAATAGAGACAATCCTACTTAAAAAAAATACAATATAATAATCAACTTATCTTAATGCTGGAAAGACATTAAGTTACTGTTATACTAGCCAATCATGCATCTAACCATCCAAGTGCACAATCGGCGCACTTGGATGGTTAGATTAAGAAAAATTTCAATTAAGAGCTGTTAAGGTTAAAACTTGCAACTCCGCAGTGAGTCAGTGTAATGGACGTAGGGTAGAGCAAGTGTAAATATATTTTCTAGTCTACCGTATTTTTCAGACTATAAGTCGCACCTGAGTAAAAGTCGCATCAGTCCAAAAATACGTCATGACGAGGAGAAAAACATATATAAGTTGCACTGGACTATAAGTAGCATTTATTTAGAACCAAGAACCAAGAGAAAACCTTACCATCTCCAGCCGCGAGAGAGGCCCTCTCGCGGCTGTAGACGGTAATGTTTTCTCTTGGTTCATGTCAAATTAATTCAGATAAAAAAGTCGCACCTGACAATAAGTCGCAGCACCAGCCAAACTATGAAAAAAAAGTGTGACTTATAGTCCGGAAAATACGGTATATTTCCATCTTGTAATCCCACTGGTTTATGTGTTTTTATGTACTGTATATATAAATTATTTGTAAATAGAGCAGACACTGTCTAACTGTGTCTGTGTATCAGAATTCAGTTCATCTACAACAGCATTATCTCCATCCACTGCAGCGCAATCAACAAGCCAGAAGACACCAACAACTCAATTTACTTCTGCCACTGCAATAGAATCTACAACAACAGCTCTATCAACATTTACAACAGCTGCATCTTCTATGACTACAACCACAATAGATTCTTCTACAAGTGAAAGTGATTCGACAATTGGAACAACTTCATACACAACAAAATCTACTCCAACTTCACCATCGTCTACAACAATCAGACAAACAACAGCAGAATTCACTTCATATACAACAGAGACTTCTTCATTTAGTGTTGATCAAAAAACAAGCCAGGAGACAGAACCTACTCAAAATACTTCTACCACTGAAACGGAATCTACATCTTCAGCTCCATCAACATTTACAAAAGCTGTATCTTCTATGAGCACAACCACAATAGAATCATCTACAAGTGAAAATGATTCAACACTTGGAACGACATCATTCCCAACAGATTCTTCTCCATCTTCTACAACTGAAGGACAGACAACGTCAGAATACATTTCATCTACAACAGAGATATCCTCATCTAGTGTAGAACAAACAACAAGCCAGCAGACACCAACCACTCAATATACTTCTAATCCTGAAATAGAATCTACAACAACAGCTCCATCAACATTTACAACAACTGCATCTTCTATGACTACAACCACAGTAGATTCTTCTACAAGTGAAAGTGATTCGACAATTGGAACAACTTCATACACAACAGAATCTACGCCATCTTCACCATCGTCTACAACAATCAGACAAACAACAGCAGAATTCACTTCATCTACAACAGCAATATCTCCATCCACTGCAGCACAAACAGCAAGCCAGGAGACAGAATCTACTCAAAATACTTCTACCACCGAAACAGAATCTACATCTTCAGCTCCATCAACATTTACAAAAGCTGTATCTTCTATGAGCACAACCACAATAGAATCATCTACAAGTGAAAATGATTCAACACTTGGAATGACATCATTCCCAACAGATTCTACTCCTTCTTCTACAACTGAAGGACAGACAACGTCAGAATACATTTCATCTACAACAGAGACTTCCTCATCTAGTGTAGAACAAACAACAAGCCAGCAGACATCAACCACTCAATATACTTCTAATCCTGAAATAGAATCTACAACAACAGCTCCATCAACATTTACAACAACTGCATCTTCTATGAGCACAACCACAATAGAATCATCTACAAGTGAAAGTGATTCAACACTGGGAACAACATCATTCCCAACAGATTCTACTCCATCTTCGCCATCTTTACAACTGAAGGACAGACAATGTCAGAATAACACTTCATCTACAACAGAGACATCCTCATCTAGTGTAGAACAAACAACAAGCCAGCAGACTACAACCACTCAATATACTTCTAATCCTGAAATAGAATCTACAACAACAGCTCCATCAACATTTACAACAACTGCATCTTCTATGACTACAACCTCAGTAGATTCTTCTACAAGTGAAAGTGATTCGACAATTGGAACAACTTCATACACAACAGAATCTACTCCATCTTCACCATCGTCTTCAACAATCAGACAAACAACAGCAGAATTCACTTCATCGACAACAGAGACTTCCTCATCTAGTGTAGAACAAACAACAAGCCAGCAGAC
The DNA here is from genome assembly GCF_003368295.1 of Carassius auratus. NCBI lineage: Eukaryota > Metazoa > Chordata > Actinopteri > Cypriniformes > Cyprinidae > Carassius > Carassius auratus. Next base: position 16,182,718 of record NC_039278.1, on the reverse strand, counting down.
TACAACCACTCAATATACTTCTAATCCTGAAATAGAATCTACAACAACAGCTCCATCAACATTTACAACAACTGTATCTTCTATAAGCACAACCACAATAGAATCATCTACAAGTGAAAGTGATTCAACACTTGGAACGACATCATTCCTAACAGATTCTACTCCTTCTTCTACAACTGAAGGACAGACAACGTCAGAATACATTTCATCTACAACAGAGAAATCCTCATCTAGTGTAGAACAAACAACAAGCCAGCAGACATCAACCACTCAATATACTTCTAATCCTGAAATAGAATCTACAACAACAGCTCCATCAACATTTACAACAACTGCAACTTCTATGACTACAACCACAGTAGATTCTTCTACAAGTGAAAGTGATTCGACAATTGGAACAACTTCATACACAACAGAATCTATGCCATCTTCACCATCGTCTACAACAATCAGACAAACAACAGCAGAATTCACTTCATCTACAACAGCAATATCTCCATCCACTGCAGCACAAACAGCAAGCCAGGAGACAGAATCTACTCAAAATACTTCTACCACCGAAACAGAATCTACATCTTCAGCTCCATCAACATTTACAAAAGCTGTATCTTCTATAAGCACAACCACAATAGAATCATCTACAAGTGAAAAGTGATTCAACACTTGGAACGACATCATTCCTAACAGATTCTACTCCTTCTTCTACAACTGAAGGACAGACAACGTCAGAATACATTTCATCTACAACAGAGAAATCCTCATCTAGTGTAGAACAAACAACAAGCCAGCAGACATCAACCACTCAATATACTTCTAATCCTGAAATAGAATCTACAACAACAGCTCCATCACATTTACAACAACTGCAACTTCTATGACTACAACCACAGTAGATTCTTCTACAAGTGAAAGTGATTCGACAATTGGAACAACTTCATACACAACAGAATCTATGCCATCTTCACCATCGTCTACAACAATCAGACAAACAACAGCAGAATTCACTTCATCTACAACAGCAATATCTCCATCCACTGCAGCACAAACAGCAAGCCAGGAGACAGAATCTACTCAAAATACTTCTACCACCGAAACAGAATCTACATCTTCAGCTCCATCAACATTTACAAAAGCTGTATCTTCTATAAGCACAACCACAATAGAATCATCTACAAGTGAAAGTGATTCAACACTTGGAACGACATCATTCCTAACAGATTCTACTCCATCTTCGCCATCTTTTACAACTGAAGGACAGACAATGTCAGAATACACTTCATCTACAACAGAGACATCCTCATCTAGTGTAGAACAAACAACAAGCCAGCAGACACCAACCACTCAATATACTTCTAATCCTGAAATAGAATCTACAACAACAGCTCCATCAACATTTACAACAACTGCATCTTCTATGAGCACAACCACAACAGAATCATCTACAAGTGAAAGTGATTCAACACTGGGAACAACATCATTCCCAACAGTTTCTACTCCATCTTCGCCATCTTTTACAACTGAAGGACAGACAATGTCAGAATACACTTCATCTACAACAGAGACATCCTCATCTAGTGTAGAACAAACAACAAGCCAGCAGACTACAACCACTCAATATACTTCTAATCCTGAAATAGAATCTACAACAACAGCTCCATCAACATTTACAACAACTGCATCTTCTATGACTACAACCTCAGTAGATTCTTCTACAAGTGAAAGTGATTCGACAATTGGAACAACTTCATACACAACAGAATCTACTCCATCTTCACCATCGTCTTCAACAATCAGACAAACAACAGCAGAATTCACTTCATCTACAACAGAGACTTCCTCATCTAGTGTAGAACAAACAACAAGCCAGCAGACACCAACTACTCAATATACTTCTACCACTGAAACAGAATCTACATCTTCAGCTCCATCAACATTTACAAAAGCTGTATCTTCTATGAGCACAACCACAATAGAATCATCTACAAGTGAAAATGATTCAACACTTGGAACGACATCATTCCCAACAGATTCTTCTCCATCTTCTACAACTGAAGGACAGACAACGTCAGAATACATTTCATCTACAACAGAGAAATCCTCATCTAGTGTAGAACAAACAACAAGCCAGCAGACACCAACCACTCAATATACTTCTAATCCTGAAATAGAATCTACAACAACAGCTCCATCAACATTTACAACAACTGCAACTTCTATGACTACAACCACAGTAGATTCTTCTACAAGTGAAAGTGATTCGACAATTGGAACAACTTCATACACAACAGAATCTATGCCATCTTCACCATCGTCTACAACAATCAGACAAACAACAGCAGAATTCACTTCATCTACAACAGCAATATCTCCATCCACTGCAGCACAAACAACAAGCCAGGAGACAGAATCTACTCAAAATACTTCTACCACCGAAACAGAATCTACATCTTCAGCTCCATCAACATTTACAAAAGCTGTATCTTCTATGAGCACAACCAGAATAGAATCATCTACAAGTGAAAGTGATTCAACACTTGGAACGACATCATTCCTAACAGATTCTACTCCTTCTTCTACAACTGAAGGACAGACAACATCAGAATACATTTCATCTACAACAGAGACTTCCTCATCTAGTGTAGAACAAACAACAAGCCAGCAGACACCAACCACTCAATATACTTCTAATCCTGAAATAGAATCTACAACAACAGCTCCATCAACATTTACAACAGCTGCATCTTCTATGAGCACAACCACAGTAGAGTCTTCTACAAGTGAAAGTGATATGACAATTGGAACAACTTCATACACAACAGAATCTACGCCATCTTCACCATCGTCTACAACAATCAGACAAACAACAGCAGAAATCACTTCATCTACAACAGAGATATCCTCATCTAGTGTAGAACAAACAACAAGCCAGCATACACCAACCACTCAATATACTTCTAATCCTGAAATAGAATCTAAAACAACAGCTCCATCAACATTTACAACAGCTGCATCTTCTAGGACTACAACCACAGTAGAGTCTTCTACAAGTGAAAGTGATTCGACAATTGGAACAACTTCATACACAACAGAATCTATGCCATCTTCACCATCGTCTACAACAAACGGACCAACAACAGCAGAATTCACTTCATCTACAACAGAGACTTCCTCATCTAGTGTAGAACAAACAACAAGCCAGCAGACACCAACTACTCAATATACTTCTACCACTGAAACAGAATCTACATCTTCAGCTCCATCAACATTTACAAAAGCTGTATCTTCTATGAGCACAACCACAATAGAATCATCTACAAGTGAAAATGATTCAACACTTGGAACGACATCATTCCCAACAGATTCTTCTCCATCTTCTACAACTGAAGGACAGACAACGTCAGAATACATTTCATCTACAACAGAGAAATCCTCATCTAGTGTAGAACAAACAACAAGCCAGCAGACACCAACCACTCAATATACTTCTAATCCTGAAATAGAATCTACAACAACAGCTCCATCAACATTTACAACAACTGCAACTTCTATGACTACAACCACAGTAGATTCTTCTACAAGTGAAAGTGATTCGACAATTGGAACAACTTCATACACAACAGAATCTATGCCATCTTCACCATCGTCTACAACAATCAGACAAACAACAGCAGAATTCACTTCATCTACAACAGCAATATCTCCATCCACTGCAGCACAAACAACAAGCCAGGAGACAGAATCTACTCAAAATACTTCTACCACCGAAACAGAATCTACATCTTCAGCTCCATCAACATTTACAAAAGCTGTATCTTCTATGAGCACAACCAGAATAGAATCATCTACAAGTGAAAGTGATTCAACACTTGGAACGACATCATTCCTAACAGATTCTACTCCTTCTTCTACAACTGAAGGACAGACAACATCAGAATACATTTCATCTACAACAGAGACTTCCTCATCTAGTGTAGAACAAACAACAAGCCAGCAGACACCAACCACTCAATATACTTCTAATCCTGAAATAGAATCTACAACAACAGCTCCATCAACATTTACAACAGCTGCATCTTCTATGAGCACAACCACAGTAGAGTCTTCTACAAGTGAAAGTGATATGACAATTGGAACAACTTCATACACAACAGAATCTACGCCATCTTCACCATCGTCTACAACAATCAGACAAACAACAGCAGAAATCACTTCATCTACAACAGAGATATCCTCATCTAGTGTAGAACAAACAACAAGCCAGCATACACCAACCACTCAATATACTTCTAATCCTGAAATAGAATCTAAAACAACAGCTCCATCAACATTTACAACAGCTGCATCTTCTAGGACTACAACCACAGTAGAGTCTTCTACAAGTGAAAGTGATTCGACAATTGGAACAACTTCATACACAACAGAATCTATGCCATCTTCACCATCGTCTACAACAAACGGACCAACAACAGCAGAATTCACTTCATCTACAACAGCAATATCTCCATCCACTGCAGCACAAACAACAAGCCAGGAGACAGAATCTACTCAAAATACTTCTACCACCGAAACAGAATCTACATCTTCAGCTCCATCAACATTTACAAAAGCTGTATCTTCTATGAGCACAACCACAATAGAATCATCTACAAGTGAAAATGATTCAACACTTGGAATGACATCATTCCCAACAGATTCTTCTCCATCTTCTACAACTGAAGGACAGACAACGTCAGAATACATTTCATCTACAACAGAGAAATCCTCATCTAGTGTAGAACAAACAACAAGCCAACAGACATCAACCACTCAATATACTTCTAATCCTGAAATAGAATCTACAACAACAGCTCCATCAACATTTACAACAACTGCAACTTCTATGACTACAACCACAGTAGAGACTTCTACAAGTGAAAGTGATTCGACAATTGGAACAACTTCATACACAACAGAATCTATGCCATCTTCACCATCGTCTACAACAATCAGACAAACAACAGCAGAATTCACTTCATCTAAAACAGCAATATCTCCATCCACTGCAGCACAAAAAGCAAGCCAGGAGACAGAATCTACTCAAAATACTTCTACCACCGAAACGGAATCTACATCTTCAGCTCCATCAACATTTACAAAAGCTGTATCTTCTATGAGCACAACCAGAATAGAATCATCTACAAGTGAAAGTGATTCAACACTTGGAACGACATCATTCCTAACAGATTCTACTCCTTCTTCTACAACTGAAGGACAGAGAACTTCAGAATACATTTCATCTACATCAGAGATATCCTCATCTAGTGTAGAACAAACAACAAGCCAGCAGACACCAACCACTCAATATACTTCTAATCCTGAAATAGAATCTACAACAACAGCTCCATCAACATTTACAACAGCTGCATCTTCTATGACTACAACCACAGTAGATTCTTCTACAAGTGAAAGTGATTTGACAATTGGAACAACTCCATTCCCAACAGATTCTATTCCATCTTCACCATATTCTACAACTGAAGGACAGACAACGTCAGAAATCACTTCATCTACAAGCCAGCAGACACCAACCACTCAATATACTTCTAATCCTGAAATAGAATCTACAACAACAGCCCCATCAACATTTACAACAACTGCATATTCTATGACTACAACCACAGTAGAGTCTTCTACAAGTGAAAGTGATACGACAATTGGAACAACTTCATACACAACAGAATCTACGCCATCTTCACCATCGTCTATAACAATCAGACAAACAACAGCAGAAATCACTTCATCTACAACAGAGATATCCTCATCTAGTGTAGAACAAACAACAAGCCAGCAGACACCAACCACTCAATATACTTCTAATCCTGAAATAGAATCTAAAACAACAGCTCCATCAACATTTACAACAGCTGCATCTTCTAGGACTACAACCACAGTAGAGTCTTCTACAAGTGAAAGTGATTCGACAATTGGAACAACTTCATACACAACAGAATCTATGCCATCTTCACCATCGTCTACAACAATCAGACAAACAACAGCAGAAATCACTTCATCTACAACGGAGATATCCTCATCTAGTGTAGAACAAACAACAAGCCAGCAGAAACCAACCACTCAATATACTTCTAATCCTGAAATAGAGTCTAAAACAACAGCTCCATCAACATTTACAACAGCTGCATCTTCTAGGACTACAACCACAGTAGAGTCTTCTACAAGTGAAAGTGATTCGACAATTGGAACAACTTCATACACAACAGAATCTATGCCATCTTCACCATCGTCTACAACAAACGGACCAACAACAGCAGAATTCACTTCATCTACAACAGCAATATCTCCATCCACTGCAGCACAAACAACAAGCCAGGAGACAGAATCTACTCAAAATACTTCTACCACCGAAACAGAATCTACATCTTCAGCTCCATCAACATTTACAAAAGCTGTATCTTCTATGAGCACAACCACAATAGAATCATCTACAAGTGAAAGTGATTCAACACTTGGAACGACATCATTCCTAACAGATTCTACTCCTTCTTCTACAACTGAAGGACAGACAACATCAGAATACACTTCATCTACAACAGAGATATCCTCATCTAGTGCAGAACAAACAACAAGCCAGCAGACACCAACCACTCAATATACTTCTAATCCTGAAATAGAATCTACAACAACAGCTCCATCAACATTTACAACAACTGTATCTTCTATGACTACAACCACAGTAGATTCTTCTACAAGTGAAAGTGATTCGACAATTGGAACAACTTCATACACAACAGAATCTACGCAATCTTCACCATCGTCTACAAGAATCAGACAAACAACAGCAGAATTCTCTTCATCTACAACAGCAATATCTCCATCCACTGCAGCACAAACAACAAGCCAGCAGACACAAACAACACAATATACTTCTAATCATGAAATAGAATCTACAACAACAGCTCCATCAACATTTACAACAGCTGCATCTTCTATGAGCACAACCACAGTAGATTCTTCTACAAGTGAAAGTGATTCAACACTTGGAACAATATCATTCCCAACAGATTCTATTCCATCTTCACCATCTTTTACAACTGAAGGACAGACGACGTCAAAATACATTTCATCTACAACAGAGACTTCCTCATCTAGTGTAGAACAAACAACAAGCCAGCAGACACCAACCACTCAATATACTTCTAATCCTGAAATAGAATCTACAACAACAGCTCCATCAACATTTACAACAGCTGCATCTTCTAGGACTACAACCACAGTAGATTCTTCTACAAGTGAAAGTGATTCGACAATTGGAGCAACTTCATACACGACAGAATCTATGCCATCTTCACCATCGTCTACAACAATCAGACAAACAACAGCAGAAATCACTTCATCTACAACGGAGATATCCTCATCTAGTGTAGAACAAACAACAAGCCAGCAGAAACCAACCACTCAATATACTTCTAATCCTGAAATAGAGTCTAAAACAACAGCTCCATCAACATCATTTACAACAGCTGCATCTTCTAGGACTACAACCACAGTAGAGTCTTCTACAAGTGAAAGTGATTCGACAATTGGAACAACTTCATACACAACAGAATCTATGCCATCTTCACCATCGTCTACAACAAACGGACCAACAACAGCAGAATTCACTTCATCTACAAAAGCAATATCTCCATCCACTGCAGCACAAACAACAAGCCAGGAGACAGAATCTACTCAAAATACTTCTACCACCGAAACAGAATCTACATCTTCAGCTCCATCAACATTTACAAAAGCTGTATCTTCTATGAGCACAACCAGAATAGAATCATCTACAAGTGAAAGTGATTCAACACTTGGAACGACATCATTCCTAACAGATTCTACTCCATCTTCTACAACTGAAGGACAGACAACATCAGAATACATTTCATCTACAACAGAGACTTCCTCATCTAGTGTAGAACAAACAACAAGCCAGCAGACACCAACCACTCAATATACTTCTAATCCTGAAATAGAATCTACAACAACAGCTCCATCAACATTTACAACAACTGCATCTTCTATGACTACAACCACAGTAGATTCTTCTACAAGTGAAAGTGATTTGACAATTGGAACAACTCCATTCCCAACAGATTCTATTCCATCTTCACCATATTCTACAACTGAAGGACAGACAACGTCAGAAATCACTTCATCTACAAGCCAGCAGACACCAACCACTCAATATACTTCTAATCCTGAAATAGAATCTACAACAACAGCCCCATCAACATTTACAACAGCTGCATCTTCTATGACTACAACCACAGTAGAGTCTTCTACAAGTGAAAGTGATATGACAATTGGAACAACTTCATACACAACAGAATCTACGCCATCTTCACCATCGTCTACAACAATCAGACAAACAACAGCAGAAATCACTTCATCTACAACAGAGATATCCTCATCTAGTGTAGAACAAACAACAAGCCAGCAGACACCAACCACTCAATATACTTCTAATCCTGAAATAGAATCTAAAACAACAGCTCCATCAACATTTACAACAGCTGTATCTTCTATGACTACAACCACAGTAGATTCTTCTACAAGTGAAAGTGATTTGACAATTGGAACAACTTCATACACAACAGAATCTATGCCATCTTCACCATCGTCTACAACAAACGGACCAACAACAGCAGAATTCACTTCATCTACAACAGCAATATCTCCATCCACTGCAGCACAAACAACAAGCCAGGAGACAGAATCTACTCAAAATACTTCTACCACCGAAACAGAATCTAAATCTTCAGCTCCATCAACATTTACAAAAGCTGTATCTTCTATGAGCACAACCACAATAGAATCATCTACAAGTGAAAGTGATTCAACACTGGGAACAACATCATTCCCAACAGATTCTACTCCATCTTCGCCATCTTTTACAACTGAAGGACAGACAATGTCAGAATACACTTCATCTACAACAGAGACTTCCTCATCTAGTGTAGAACGAACAACAAGCCAGCAGACTACAACCACTCAATATACTTCTAATTCTGAAATAGAATCTACAACAACAGCTCCATCAACATTTACAACAACTGCATCTTCTATGACTACAACCACAGTAGATTCTTTTACAAGTGAAAGTGATTCAACACTTGGAACAATATCATTCCCAACAGATTCTATTCCATCTTCACCATCTTTTACAACTGAAGGACAGACGACGTCAAAATACATTTCATCTACAACAGAGACTTCCTCATCTAGTGTAGAACAAACAACAAGCCAGCAGACACCAACCACTCAATATACTTCTAATCCTGAAATAGAATCTACAACAACAGCTCCATCAACATTTACAACAGCTGCATCTTCTATGACTACAACCACAGTAGAGTCTTCTACAAGTGAAAGTGATTTGACAATTGGAACAACTTCATTCCCAACAGATTCTATTCCATCTTCACCATATTCTACAACTGAAGGACAGACAACGTCAGAATACACCTCAGCTACATCAGAGATATCCTCATCTAGTGTAGAACAAACAACAAGCCAGGAGACACCAAGTACTCAATATACTTCTAATCCTGAAATAGAATCTACAACAACAGCTCCATCAACATTTACAACAGCTGCATCTTCTAGGACTACAACCACAGTAGATTCATCTACAAGTGAAAGTGATTCGACAATTGGAGCAACTTCATACACAACAGAATCTATGCCATCTTCACCATCGTCTACAACAATCAGACAAACAACAGCAGAATTCACTTCATCTACAACAGCAATATCTCCATCCACTGCAGCACAAACAGCAAGCCAGGAGACAGAATCTACTCAAAATACTTCTACCACCGAAACAGAATCTACATCTTCAGCTCCATCAACATTTACAAAAGCTGTATCTTCTATGAGCACAACCACAATAGAATCATCTACAAGTGAAAGTGATTCAACACTTGGAACGACATCATTCCTAACAGATTCTACTCCTTCTTCTACAACTGAAGGACAGACAACATCAGAATACACTTCATCTACAACAGAGATATCCTCATCTAGTGCAGAACAAACAACAAGCCAGCAGACACCAACCACTCAATATACTTCTAATCCTGAAATAGAATCTACAACAACAGCTCCATCAACATTTACAACAACTGTATCTTCTATGACTACAACCACAGTAGATTCTTCTACAAGTGAAAGTGATTCGACAATTGGAACAACTTCATACACAACAGAATCTACGCAATCTTCACCATCGTCTACAACAATCAGACAAACAACAGCAGAATTCTCTTCATCCACAACAGCAATATCTCCATCCACTGCAGCACAAACAACAAGCCAGCAGACACAAACTACTCAATATACTTCTAATCCTGAAATAGAATCTACAACAACAGCTCCATCAACATTTACAACAGCTGCATATTCTATGACTACAACCACAGTAGATTCTTCTACAAGTGAAAGTGATTCAACATTTGGAACAACTTCATTCCCAACAGATTCTATTCCATCTTCACCATATTCTACAACTGAAGGACAGACAACGTCAGAATACACCTCAGCTACATCAGAGATATCCTCATCTAGTGTAGAACAAACAACAAGCCAGCAGACACCAACTACTCAATATACTTCTAATCCTGAAATAGAATCTACAACAACAGCTCCATCAACATTTACAACAGCTGCATCGTCTATGACTACAACCACAGTAGATTCTTCTACAAGTGAAAGTGATTCAACACTTGGAACAATATCATTCCCAACAGATTCTATTCCATCTTCACCATCTTTTACAACTGAAGGACAGACGACGTCAAAATACATTTCATCTACAACAGAGACTTCCTCATCTAGTGTAGAACAAACAACAAGCCAGCAGACACCAACCACTCAATATACTTCTAATCCTGAAATAGAATCTACAACAACAGCTCCATCAACATTTACAACAGCTGCATCTTCTATGACTACAACCACAGTAGAGTCTTCTACAAGTGAAAGTGATTTGACAATTGGAACAACTTCATTCCCAACAGATTCTATTCCATCTTCACCATATTCTACAACTGAAGGACAGACAACGTCAGAATACACCTCAGCTACATCAGAGATATCCTCATCTAGTGTAGAACAAACAACAAGCCAGGAGACACCAAGTACTCAATATACTTCTAATCCTGAAATAGAATCTACAACAACAGCTCCATCAACATTTACAACAGCTGCATCTTCTAGGACTACAACCACAGTAGATTCTTCTACAAGTGAAAGTGATTCGACAATTGGAGCAACTTCATACACAACAGAATCTATGCCATCTTCACCATCGTCTACAACAATCAGACAAACAACAGCAGAATTCACTTCATCTACAACAGCAATATCTCCATCCACTGCAGCACAAACAGCAAGCCAGGAGACAGAATCTACTCAAAATACTTCTACCACCGAAACAGAATCTACATCTTCAGCTCCATCAACATTTACAAAAGCTGTATCTTCTATGAGCACAACCACAATAGAATCATCTACAAGTGAAAATGATTCAACACTTGGAATGACATCATTCCCAACAGATTCTTCTCCATCTTCTACAACTGAAGGACAGACAACGTCAGAATACATTTCATCTACAACAGAGAAATCCTCATCTAGTGTAGAACAAACAACAAGCCAGCAGACATCAACCACTCAATATACTTCTAATCCTGAAATAGAATCTACAACAACAGCTCCATCAACATTTACAACAACTGCAACTTCTATGACTACAACCACAGTAGAGTCTTCTACAAGTGAAAGTGATTCGACAATTGGAACAACTTCATACACAACAGAATTTATGCCATCTTCACCATCGTCTACAACAATCAGACAAACAACAGCAGAATTCACTTCATCTACAACAGCAATATCTCCATCCACTGCAGCACAAACAGCAAGCCAGGAGACAGAATCTACTCAAAATACTTCTACCACCGAAACGGAATCTACATCTTCAGCTCCATCAACATTTACAAAAGCTGTATCTTCTATGAGCACAACCAGAATAGAATCATCTACAAGTGAAAGTGATTCAACACTTGGAACGACATCATTCCTAACAGATTCTACTCCTTCTTCTACAACTGAAGGACAGACAATTTCAGAATACATTTCATCTACAACAGAGACTTCCTCATCTAGTGTAGAACAAACAACAAGCCAGCAGACACCAACCACTCAATATACTTCTAATCCTGAAATAGAATCTACAACAACAGCTCCATCAACATTTACAACAGCTGCATCTTCTATGACTACAACCACAGTAGATTCTTCTACAAGTGAAAGTGATTTGACAATTGGAACAACTCCATTCCCAACAGATTCTATTCCATCTTCACCATATTCTACAACTGAAGGACAGACAACGTCAGAAATCACTTCATCTACAAGCCAGCAGACACCAACCACTCAATATACTTCTAATCCTGAAATAGAATCTACAACAACAGCCCCATCAACATTTACAACAGCTGCATCTTCTATGACTACAACCACAGTAGAGTCTTCTACAAGTGAAAGTGATACGACAATTGGAACAACTTCATACACAACAGAATCTACGCCATCTTCACCATCGTCTACAACAATCAGACAAACAACAGCAGAAATCACTTCATCTACAACAGAGATATCCTCATCTAGTGTAGAACAAACAACAAGCCAGCAGACACCAACCACTCAATATACTTCTAATCCTGAAATAGAATCCACAACAACAGCTCCATCAACATTTACAACAGCTGTATCTTCTATGACTACAACCACAGTAGATTCTTCTACAAGTGAAAGTGATTTGACAATTGGAACAACTTCATACACAACAGAATCTATGCCATCTTCACCATCGTCTACAACAAACGGACCAACAACAGCAGAATTCACTTCATCTACAACAGCAATATCTCCATCCACTGCAGCACAAACAACAAGCCAGGAGACAGAATCTACTCAAAATACTTCTACCACCGAAACAGAATCTAAATCTTCAGCTCCATCAACATTTACAAAAGCTGTATCTTCTATGAGCACAACCACAATAGAATCATCTACAAGTGAAAGTGATTCAACACTGGGAACAACATCATTCCCAACAGATTCTACTCCATCTTCGCCATCTTTTACAACTGAAGGACAGACAATGTCAGAATACACTTCATCTACAACAGAGACTTCCTCATCTAGTGTAGAACGAACAACAAGCCAGCAGACTACAACCACTCAATATACTTCTAATTCTGAAATAGAATCTACAACAACAGCTCCATCAACATTTACAACAACTGCATCTTCTATGACTACAACCACAGTAGATTCTTTTACAAGTGAAAGTGATTCAACACTTGGAACAATATCATTCCCAACAGATTCTATTCCATCTTCACCATCTTTTACAACTGAAGGACAGACGACGTCAAAATACATTTCATCTACAACAGAGACTTCCTCATCTAGTGTAGAACAAACAACAAGCCAGCAGACACCAACCACTCAATATACTTCTAATCCTGAAATAGAATCTACAACAACAGCTCCATCAACATTTACAACAGCTGCATCTTCTATGACTACAACCACAGTAGATTCTTCTACAAGTGAAAGTGCTTCGACAATTGGAACAACTTCATACACAACAGAATCTACGCAATCTTCACCATCGTCTACAACAATCAGACAAACAACAGCAGAATTCTCTTCATCTACAACAGCAATATCTCCATCCACTGCAGCACAAACAACAAGCCAGCAGACACAAACAACACAATATACTTCTAATCATGAAATAGAATCTACAACAACAGCTCCATCAATATTTACAACAGCTGCATATTCTATGACTACAACCACAGTAGATTCTTCTACAAGTGAAAGTGATTCAACATTTGGAACAACTTCATTCCCAACAGATTCTATTCCATCTTCACCATATTCTACAACTGAAGGACAGACAACGTCAGAATACACCTCAGCTACATCAGAGATATCCTCATCTAGTGTAGAACAAACAACAAGCCAGCAGACACCAACTACTCAATATACTTCTAATCCTGAAATAGAATCTACAACAACAGCTCCATCAACATTTACAACAGCTGCATCGTCTATGACTACAACCACAGTAGATTCTTCTACAAGTGAAAGTGATTCAACACTTGGAACAATATCATTCCCAACAGATTCTATTCCATCTTCACCATCTTTTACAACTGAAGGACAGACGACGTCAAAATACATTTCATCTACAACAGAGACTTCCTCATCTAGTGTAGAACAAACAACAAGCCAGCAGACACCAACCACTCAATATACTTCTAATCCTGAAATAGAATCTACAACAACAGCTCCATCAACATTTACAACAGCTGCATCTTCTAGGACTACAACCACAGTAGATTCTTCTACAAGTGAAAGTGATTCGACAATTGGAGCAACTTCATACACAACAGAATCTATGCCATCTTCACCATCGTCTACAACAATCAGACAAACAACAGCAGAATTCACTTCATCTACAACAGCAATATCTCCATCCACTGCAGCACAAACAGCAAGCCAGGAGACAGAATCTACTCAAAATACTTCTACCACCGAAACAGAATCTACATCTTCAGCTCCATCAACATTTACAAAAGCTGTATCTTCTATGAGCACAACCACAATAGAATCATCTACAAGTGAAAGTGATTCAACACTTGGAACGACATCATTCCTAACAGATTCTACTCCTTCTTCTACAACTGAAGGACAGACAACATCAGAATACACTTCATCTACAACAGAGATATCCTCATCTAGTGCAGAACAAACAACAAGCCAGCAGACACCAACCACTCAATATACTTCTAATCCTGAAATAGAATCTACAACAACAGCTCCATCAACATTTACAACAACTGTATCTTCTATGACTACAACCACAGTAGATTCTTCTACAAGTGAAAGTGATTCGACAATTGGAACAACTTCATACACAACAGAATCTACGCAATCTTCACCATCGTCTACAACAATCAGACAAACAGCAGAATTCTCTTCATCTACAACAGCAATATCTCCATCCACTGCAGCACAAACAACAAGCCAGCAGACACAAACAACACAATATACTTCTAATCATGAAATAGAATCTACAACAACAGCTCCATCAATATTTACAACAGCTGCATATTCTATGACTACAACCACAGTAGATTCTTCTACAAGTGAAAGTGATTCAACATTTGGAACAACTTCATTCCCAACAGATTCTATTCCATCTTCACCATATTCTACAACTGAAGGACAGACAACGTCAGAATACACCTCAGCTACATCAGAGATATCCTCATCTAGTGTAGAACAAACAACAAGCCAGCAGACACCAACCACTCATTATACTTCTAATCCTGAAATAGAATCTACAACAACAGCTCCATCAACATTTACAACAACTGCATATTCTATGACTACAACCACAGTAGAGTCTTCTACAAGTGAAAGTGATTCGACAATTGGAACAACTTCATACACAACAGAATCTATGCCATCTTCACCATCGTCTACAACAAACGGACCAACAACAGCAGAATTCACTTCATCTACAAAAGCAATATCTCCATCCACTGCAGCACAAACAACAAGCCAGGAGACAGAATCTACTCAAAATACTTCTACCACCGAAACAGAATCTACATCTTCAGCTCCATCAACATTTACAAAAGCTGTATCTTCTATGAGCACAACCACAATAGAATCATCTACAAGTGAAAGTGATTCAACACTTGGAACGACATCATTCCTAACAGATTCTACTGCTTCTTCTACAACTGAAGGACAGACAACATCAGAATACACTTCATCTACAACAGAGATATCCTCATCTAGTGTAGAACAAACAACAAGCCAGCAGACACCAACCACTCAATATACTTCTAATCCTGAAATAGAATCTACAACAACAGCTCCATCAACATTCACAACAACTGCATCTTCTATGAGCACAACCACAATAGAATCATCTACAAGTGAAAGTGATTCAACACTGGGAACAACATCATTCCCAACAGATTCTACTCCATCTTCGACATCTTTTACAACTGAAGGACAGACAATGTCAGAATACACTTCATCTACAACAAAGACATCCTCATCTAGTGTAGAACAAACAACAAGCCAGCAGACTACAACCAATCAATATACTTCTAATTCTGAAATAGAATCTACAACAACAGCTCCATCAACATTTACAACAACTGCATCTTCTATGACTACAACCACAGTAGATTCTTCTACAAGTGAAAGTGATTCGACAATTGGAACAACTTCATACACAACAGAATCTACTCCATCTTCACCACCGTCTTCAACAATCGGACCAACAACAGCAGAATTCACTTCATCTACAACAGAGACTTCCTCATCTAGTGTAGAAAAAACAACAAGCCAGCAGACACCAACCACTCAATATACTTCTAATCCTGAAATAGAATCTACAACAACAGCTCCATCAACATTTACAACAGCTGCATCGTCTATGACTACAACCACAGTAGATTCTTCTACAAGTGAAAGTGATTCAACACTTGGAACAATATCATTCCCAACAGATTCTATTCCATCTTCACCATCTTTTACAACTGAAGGACAGACGACGTCAAAATACATTTCATCTACAACAGAGACTTCCTCATCTAGTGTAGAACAAACAACAAGCCAGCAGACACCAACCACTCAATATACTTCTAATCCTGAAATAGAATCTACAACAACAGCTCCATCAACATTTACAACAGCTGCATCTTCTATGACTACAACCACAGTAGAGTCTTCTACAAGTGAAAGTGATTTGACAATTGGAACAACTTCATTCCCAACAGATTCTATTCCATCTTCACCATATTCTACAACTGAAGGACAGACAACGTCAGAATACACCTCAGCTACATCAGAGATATCCTCATCTAGTGTAGAACAAACAACAAGCCAGGAGACACCAAGTACTCAATATAGTTCTAATCCTGAAATAGAATCTAAAACAACAGCTCCATCAACATTTACAACAGCTGCATCTTCTAGGACTACAACCACAGTAGATTCTTCTACAAGTGAAAGTGATTCGACAATTGGAGCAACTTCATACACAACAGAATCTATGCCATCTTCACCATCGTCTACAACAATCAGACAAACAACAGCAGAATTCACTTCATCTACAACAGCAATATCTCCATCCACTGCAGCACGAACAACAAGCCAGGAGACAGAATCTACTCAAAATACTTCTACCACCGAAACAGAATCTACATCTTCAGCTCCATCAACATTTACAAAAGCTGCATCTTCTATGACTACAACCACAGTAGATTCTTCTACAAGTGAAAGTGATTCGACTATTGGAACAACTTCATACACAACAGAATCTACGCCATCTTCACCATCGTCTACAACAATCGGACAAACAACAGCAGAATTCACTTCATCTACAACAGCAATATCTCCATCCACTGCAGCACAAACAACAAGCCAGCAGACTACAACCACTCAATATACTTCTAATCCTGAAATAGAATCTACAACAACAGCTCCATCAATATTTACAACAGCTGCATATTCTATGACTACAACCACAGTAGATTCTTCTACAAGTGAAAGTGATTCAACATTTGGAACAACTTCATTCCCAACAGATTCTATTCCATCTTCACCATATTCTACAACTGAAGGACAGACAACGTCAGAATACACCTCAGCTACATCAGAGATATCCTCATCTAGTGTAGAACAAACAACAAGCCAGGAGACACCAAGTACTCAATATACTTCTAATCCTGAAATAGAATCTACAACAACAGCTCCATCAACATTTACAACAGCTGCATCTTCTAGGACTACAACCACAGTAGATTCTTCTACAAGTGAAAGTGATTCGACAATTGGAGCAACTTCATACGCAACAGAATCTACTCCATCTTCACCATCGTCTTCAACAATCGGACCAACAACAGCAGAATTCACTTCATCTACATCAGCAATATCTCCATCCACTACAGTGCAAACAACAAGCCAGGAGACAGAATCTACTCAAAATACTTCTACCACCGAAACAGAATCTACATCTTCAGCTCCATCAACATTTACAAAAGCTGTATCTTCTATGACTACAACCACAGTAGAGTCTTCTACAAGTGAAAGTGATTCAACACTGGGAAAAACATCATTCCCAACAGATTCTATTCCATCTTCACCATATTCTACAACTGAAGGACAGACAATGTCAGAATACACTTCATCTACAACAGAGACTTCCTCATCTAGTGTAGAACAAACAACAAGCCAGCAGACACCAACCACTCAATATACTTCTAATCCTGAAATAGAATCTACAACAACAGCTCCATCAACATTTACAACAGCTGCATCTTCTATGACTACAACCACAGTAGATTCTTCTACAAGTGAAAGTGATTTGACTATTGGAACAACTTCATACACAACAGAATCTATGCCATCTTCACCATCGTCTACAACAATCAAACAAACGACAGCAGAAATCACTTCATCTACAACAGAGACTTCCTCATCTAGTGTAGAACAAACAACAAGGCAGCAGACACCAACCACTCAATATACTTCTAATCCTGAAATAGAATCTACAACAGCTACATCAACATTTACAACAACTGCATCTTCTATGACTACAACCACAGTAGATTCTTCTACAAGTGAAAGTGATTCGACAATTGGAACAACTTCATACACAACAGAATCTACGCAATCTTCACCATCGTCTACAACAATCAGACAAACAACAGCAGAATTCTCTTCATCTACATCAGCAATATCTCCATCCACTGCAGCACAAACAACAAGCCAGCAGACTACAACCACTCAATATACTTCTAATCCTGAAATAGTATCTACAACAACAGCTCCATCAATATTTACAACAGCTGCATATTCTATGACTACAACCACAGTAGATTCTTCTACAAGTGAAAGTGATTCAACATTTGGAACGACTTCATTCCCAACAGATTCTATTCCATCTTCACCATATTCTACAACTGAAGGACAGACAACGTCAGAATACACCTCAGCTACATCAGAGATATCCTCATCTAGTGCAGAACAAACAACAAGCCAGGAGACACCAAGTACTCAATATACTTCTAATCCTGAAATAGAATCTAAAACAACAGCTCCATCAACATTTACAACAGCTGCATCTTCTAGGACTACAACCACAGTAGATTCTTCTACAAGTGAAAGTGATTCGACAATTGGAGCAACTTCATACACAACAGAATCTATGCCATCTTCACCATCGTCTACAACAATCAGACAAACAACAGCAGAATTCACGTTATCTACAACAGCAATATCTCCATCCACTGCAGTACAAATAACAAGCCAGGAGACAGAATCTACTCAAAATACTTCTACCATCGAAACAGAATCTACATCTTCAGCTCCATCTACATTTACAAAAGCTGTATCTTCTATGAGCACAACCACAATAGAATCATCTACAAGTGAAAGTGATTCAACACTTGGAACGAGATCATTCCTAACAGATTCTACTCCATCTTCTACAACTGAAGGACAGACAACGTCAGAATACATTTCATCTACAACAGAGAAATCCTCATCTAGTGTAGAACAAACAACAAGCCAGCAGACACCAACCACTCAATATACTTCTAATCCTGAAATAGAATCTACAACAACAGCTCCATCAACATTTACAACAACTGCATCTTCTATGACTACAACCACAGTAGAGTCTTCTACAAGTGAAAGTGATTCGACAATTGGAGCAACTTCATACACAACAGAATCTATGCCATCTTCACCATCGTCTACAACAATCAGACAAACAACAGCAGAATTCACTTCATCTACAACAGCAATATCTCCATCCACTGCAGCACAAACAACAAGCCAGGAGACAGAATCTACTCAAAATACTTCTACCACCGAAACAGAATCTACATCTTCAGCTCCATCAACATTTACAAAAGCTGTATCTTCTATGACTACAACCACAGTAGAGTCTTCTACAAGTGAAAGTGCTTCGACTATTGGAACAACTTCATACACAACAGAATCTACGCCATCTTCACCATCGTCTACAACAATCAGACAAACAACAGCAGAATTCACTTCATCTACAACAGCAGTATCTCCATCCACTGCAGCACAAACAACAAGCCAGCAGACTACAACCACTCAATATACTTCTAATCCTGAAATAGAATCTACAACAACAGCTCCATCAACATTTACAACAGCTGTATCTTCTATGACAACAACCACAGTAGATTCTTCTACAAGTGAAAGTGATTCGACAATTGGAACAACTTCATACACAACAGAATCTACGCCATCTTCACCATCGTCTACAACAATCAGACAAACAACAGCAGAAATCACTTCATTTACAACGGAGACTTGCTCATCTAATGTAGAACAAACAACAAGGCAGCAGACACCAACCACTCAATATACTTCTAATCCTGAAATAGAATCTACAACAGCTACATCAACATTTACAACAACTGCATCTTCTATGACTACAACCACAGTAGATTCTTCTACAAGTGAAAGTGATTCGACAATTGGAACAACTTCATACACAACAGAATCTACGCCATCTTCACCATCGTCTACAACAATCAGACAAACAACAGCAGAAATCACTTCATCTACAACAGAGACTTCCTCATCTAGTGTAGAACAAACAACAAGGCAGCAGACACCAACCACTCAATATACTTCTAATCCTGAAATAGAATCTACAACAACAGCTCCATCAATATTTACAACAGCTGCATATTCTATGACTACAACCACAGTAGATTCTTCTACAAGTGAAAGTGATTCAACATTTGGAACAACTTCATTCCCAACAGATTCTATTCCATCTTCACCATATTCTACAACTGAAGGACAGACAACGTCAGAATACACCTCAGCTACATCAGAGATATCCTCATCTAGTGTAGAACAAACAACAAGCCATGAGACACCAACCACTCAATATACTTCTAATCCTGAAATAGAATCTAAAACAACAGCTCCATCAACATTTACAACAGCTGCATCTTCTAGGACTACAACCACAGTAGATTCTTCTACAAGTGAAAGTGATTCGACAATTGGAACAACTTCATACACAACAGAATCTATGCCATCTTCACCATCGTCTACAACAATCAGACAAACAACAGCAGAATTCACTTCATCTACAACAGCAATATCTCCATCCACTGCAGCACGAACAACAAGCCAGGAGACAGAATCTACTCAAAATACTTCTACCACCGAAACAGAATCTACATCTTCAGCTCCATCAACATTTACAAAAGCTGTATCTTCTATGACTACAACCACAGTAGAGTCTTCTACAAGTGAAAGTGATTCAACACTGGGAAAAACATCATTCCCAACAGATTCTATTCCATCTTCACCATCTTTTACAACTGAAGGACAGACAATGTCAGAATACACTTCATCTACAACAGAGACTTCCTCATCTAGTGTAGAACAAACAACAAGCCAGCAGACACCAACCACTCAATATACTTCTAATCCTGAAATAGAATCTACAACAACAGCTCCATCAACATTTACAACAGCTGTATCTTCTATGACTACAACCACAGTAGATTCTTCTACAAGTGAGAGTGATTCGACTATTGGAACAACTTCATACACAACAGAATCTACGCCATCTTCACCATCGTCTACAACAATCAGACAAACAACAGCAGAATTCTCTTCATCTACAACAGCAATATCTCCATCCACTGCAGCACAAACAACAAGCCAGCAGACACAAACAACACAATATACTTCTAATCCTGAAATAGTATCTACAACAACAGCTCCATCAATATTTACAACAGCTGCATATTCTATGACTACAACCACAGTAGATTCTTCTACAAGTGAAAGTGATTCAACATTTGGAACAACTTCATTCCCAACAGATTCTATTCCATTTTCACCATATTCTACAACTGAAGGACAGACAACGTCAGAATACACCTCAGCTACATCAGAGATATCCTCATCTAGTGTAGAACAAACAACAAGCCAGCAGACATCAACCACTCAATATACTTCTAATCCTGAAATAGAATCTAAAACAACAGCTCCATCAACATTTACAACAGCTGCATCTTCTATGACTACAACCACAGTAGATTCTTCTACAAGTGAAAGTGATTCGATAATTGGAACAACTTCATACACAACAGAATCTACGCCATCTTCACCATCGTCTACAACAATCAGACAAACAACAGCTGAATTCTCTTCATCTACAACAGCAATATCTCCATCCACTGCAGCACAAACAACAAGCCAGCAGACACAAACAACACAATATACTTCTAATCCTGAAATAGAATCTACAACAACAGCTCCATCAATATTTACAACAACTGCATCTTCTATGACTACAACCACAGTAGATTCTTCTACAAGTGAAAGTGATTCGACAATTGGAGCAACTTCATACACAACAGATTCTATTCCATCTTCACCATATTCTACAACTGCAGGACAGACAACGTCAGAATACACCTCAGCTACATCAGAGATATCCTCATCTAGTGTAGAACAAACAACAAGCCAGGAGACACCAAGTACTCAATATACTTCTAATCCTGAAATAGAATCTACAACAACAGCTCCATCAACATTTACAACAGCTGTATCTTCTATGACTACAACCACAGTAGATTCTTCTACAAGTGAAAGTGATTCGACAATTGGAACAACTTCATACGCAACAGAATCTACTCCATCTTCACCATCGTCTTCAACAATCGAACCAACAACAGCAGAATTCACTTCATCTACATCAGCAATATCTCCATCCACTGCAGCACAAACAACAAGCCAGGAGACAGAATCTACTCAAAATACTTCTACCACCGAAACAGAATCTACATCTTCAGCTCCATCAACATTTACAAAAGCTGTATCTTCTATGAGCACAACCACAATAGAATCATCTACAAGTGAAAGTGATTCAACACTGGGAACAACATCATTCCCAACAGATTCTATTCCATCTTCACCATCTTTTACAACTGAAGGACAGACAATGTCAGAATACATTTCATCTACAACAGAGACATCCTCATCTAGTGTAGAACAAACAACAAGCCAGCAGACATCAACCACTCAATATACTTCTAATCCTGAAATAGAATCTAAAACAACAGCTCCATCAACATTTACAACAGCTGCATCTTCTATGACTACAACCACAGTAGATTCTTCTACAAGTGAAAGTGATTCGATAATTGGAACAACTTCATACACAACAGAATCTACGCCATCTTCACCATCGTCTACAACAATCAGACAAACAACAGCTGAATTCTCTTCATCTACAACAGCAATATCTCCATCCACTGCAGCACAAACAACAAGCCAGCAGACACAAACAACACAATATACTTCTAATCCTGAAATAGAATCTACAACAACAGCTCCATCAATATTTACAACAACTGCATCTTCTATGACTACAACCACAGTAGATTCTTCTACAAGTGAAAGTGATTCGACAATTGGAACAACTTCATACACAACAGAATCTACTCCATCTTCACCATCGTCTTCAACAATCGGACCAACAACAGCAGAATTCACTTCATCTACAACAGCAATATCTCCATCCACTGCAGTTCAAATAACAAGCCAAGAGACAGAATCTACTCAATATACTTCTAATCCTGAAATAGAATCTACAACAACAGCTCCATCAACATTTACAACAGCTGTATCTTCTATGACTACAACCACAGTAGATTCTTCTACAAGTGAAAGTGATTCAACACTTGGAACGACATCATTCCCAACAGATTCTACTCCATCTTCTACAACTGAAGGACAAACAACGCTAGAATACATTTCATCTACAACAGAGATATCCTCATCTAGTGTAGAACAAACAACAAGCCAGCAGACACCAACCACTCAATATACTTCTAATCCTGAAATAGAACCTACAACAACAGCTCCATCAACATTTACAACAGCTGTATCTTCTAGGACTACAACCACAGTAGATTCTTCTAAAATTGAAAGTGATTCGACACTTGGAACAACTTCATACACAACAGAATCTACGCCATCTTCACCATCGTCTACAACAATCAGACAAACAACAGCAGAATTCACTTCATCTACAACAGCAATATCTCCATCCACTGCAGCACAAACAACAAGCCAGGAGACAGAATCTACTCAAAATTCTTCCACCACTGAAACAGAATCTACATCTTCAGCTCCATCAACATTTACAAAAGCTGTATCTTCTATGAGCACTACCACAATTGAATCATCAACAAGTGAAATTGATTTAACACTTGGAACGACATCATTCCCAACAGATTCTACTCCATCTTCTACAACTGAAGGACAGACAACGTCAGAATACATTTCATCTACAACAAAGATATCGTCATCTAGTGTAGAACAAACAACAAGCCAGCAGACACCAACCACTCAATATACTTCTAATCCTGAAATAGAATCTACAACAACAGCTCCATCAACATTTACAACAGTTGTATCTCCTATGAGCACAACCACAATGGAGTTATCTACACTTGAAAGGGGACCAACTGCGGAATCTATATTATCCACAACAGATTCATCTACATCATCGTCTACAACAGAAGGCCCGACAACATCAGAATTTGCTTTAAAGCAAACAACAAGCCAGCAGAAACCAACCACTAAATATACTTCTAATCCTGAAATAGAATCTACAACAACAGCTCCATCAACATTTACAACAGCTGCATCTTCTATGAGTACAACCACAATGGAATCATCTACAAGTGAAACTGATTCAACACTGGGTACAATATCATTTACAACAGATTCTACACCATCTTCACCATCAGCTACAACTGAAGGACAGACAACAGCAGAACTTGCTTCATCTACAGAGATATCTTCTTCTAGTTTAGAGCAAACAACAAGCCAGCAGACAGAAACCACTCAATATACTTCTACTACTGAATCTGAATCTACAACCTTTTCTCCATCAACATCGTCTACAACAGCTGTATCTCTTATGAGCACATCCACAATAAAGTTGTTTACAAGTGAAAGTGGAGCAACAGCGGAATCTACATTATCCACAACAGGTACTTCTCCATCTTCACCATCGTCCACAACAAAAGGACAAAGTACATCAGAATTCACGCCATCTACAACAGCGATATCCTCATCTAGTGTAGAACAAACAATGACCCAGCAAAAACCCACTACTCAATATACTTCTAACACAGAATCAGGATCTACAGCAACAGCTCCAACAACATTTACAACAGATGTGTCCCATAAGAGCACAGCCACTGTAGAGTCATCTACAAGAGAAAGTGATTCAACATTGGAATTAACATCATCCACAACAGATACTACTCCATCTTCACCATCGTCTACAATGGTTCAATCTCTATTTACAAAATCATCTTCTACCACAGAAGGCCAAATTGTTTCATCATTTACCTCATCAATCCCATCTTCAAGTCCTGCTGAACAAACAAGTCAGCAGACACAATCAACTAGTTCAATTTCAAGCACAGAAATACATTCAACACAGTCAATTAATTCAACATTTGCACCACTTGAAACCACTGGATCAATATCTCCAGGCTCGTCTGCTTCACCCAATCCAATCTCACATCAAACAATAACTCAAACTGTTACAGCCCAAACATTAAGCAATTTTACTTCAGCTCAGTCAAGCCCTTCTTCTCAAACTAGTACCCAGAAAACCTCATCAACATCAACAGAACCTCATTCATCCATAACAACTGTCAACTCAGTTTCAACAACTCCAAACTGTCTGGAGTATTGTCAGTGCAACGGGTCCCCATGCATCTTCAATGTCACATCTCGGAAATGTCAGTGTAAATGCAAAGATTTCACTTTTGGAGATACTTGCAATTTTGCAAATGACACTACGGTTACTTTGTGTGAGTATTTAATCACACTATTCATAAATGATCATTAATACACTTTGTGTTCTCTAATTTCTTTCTTGTTTTACATATTTATTGTAAATATATATATATTATTGTATTTTATTTTTTTTAACTGTGCTGTGCGTAACTGAATCAATATTAGATTAGATTATCACCCAACACTGGAAACAACATGTTAACAAGTTGTGAAGTGTGACAATTTAAGTTAGTTGTATTGTGGGTTGTGTCACATTTTAGCTAAACCATTTGTGCATATGCTTTAGAGCTAAAACATGATACAACCCACAGACATCCATTTTTTTTTTTTATCACAAAAATACTTAGCACAACAATTGTCTAAATTTCTAGCACACTCATGTTGACATCTTTTTTAAATCTACAACTTAATTGCAGCTGACAGCATACCAACAAGGAATGCAAATATCTCTCTCAGAATTATGATGGAATATCTTAAAGCGTATGAAAATGTGAACTCTCCAGAATCAAAAAAACTCATTTCCATCTTAAAACGTGAGGTAAAGTTTTCTAGTTCCTTTTCCTGAAGTACTTTAAATATCACAAATTTGCTCACAATTATTTCACATTGTGTTTTAGTTGGCTCAGAAGTAGTCAGACTCTTAAGCCACACTATAAAATGTATCACTGATATTTGCAGTAGACAACTTTAAAAGGCATTTAAAACTTAATAGAAGTGAAAAATATCTGAAGACAAATTAGATAAATGTATTTACTGCAATAATGCATACGTTAACTTGGACAACCCTACTTAGTAATCTAATTCAAGACATATATCAAAGTGTTTCATGTCATCATGAAGCTTATTTTGTAATACTTTATATTTTTTATTTGCATATTTGCTAAATTGTATTTATTTATCTTTTACTGACAGCTTTCAATCCTTTGTAAAAGAGCAGATGCAAAAAATTTCAAGGATGTGCAAATACGTAGTCTAAGGTAAGTTGATTTCTCTTGAATTTCATACATTTAAAAGTATTTTCTAAGCAAAAAACGAATTAATATGTGGCATGTATTTTTCTCATCTAGACAAGGAAGTGTCATTGCTGAAAGTATTGCATTGTATAACTATCCCAACAACAACTCACAAATAATGTTTCTAAATAACGATTTGGGTCCCACCCTGGAAAAAATCTTTAATGACTCAGATTCGTTAAAAAGTCTCAGCATAGCTCTCGGCAATGCTTCCATCCAAAATGCCCAAATTATCATGGCGACAGTAGAAATATCAAGTAAGTTACTTTTTTTAGGGTGGTGGTAGATGACCTTGATTTAATATATTTTCAAAAAAGCATGACTTAACTTAAGGGACACATGGATTAATATGTGTAATATGGCTTCAAATGACTATTGTATTGATTTAGAGAGATCTTTCATTTGAAAATCCGATTTATTTATTTTTTATCTTTGTTGCATGTAGATATTTCAGATCTACATCAGTTTGTGCAATGCACTGTGAATTTTACAAGCTTAACTGTAGAGCTTGATGATGGAGCATGGGTATGTGTGGGACCATGCCAAAAAAATCCCAACTTCTGCAATCAACAAGGTGCATGCCAAAATGAAATAAATGGACCACACTGCAAGTAAGTCCTTAAAATCCAATTCTAATAAAACTACATGCACAGTTTTCATTTGATCAAAGGACATTATCAACCCATCCTCTGCTACTCATTTTGTTAATTGTCTAGGTGTCACAGTTCTTACTTTGAGAAGTACTATGGAGCTCAGTGTGAGCTTTACAGCAGAGGAGCCGGTTTCTACGCTGTTCTCTTCGGCTGTTTAGTAGCTTTTGCTCTACTTATCATCGTTTCAGCCGTGATGATTGTGGTGTTCTACAGAGCCAAGAGGTCTGTATTCAACTGTTTCTGTGACTTATTCAAAGACCAAAACAAAAAATCATACAAATAACACTGTGCTCTAATATTGGCAGAACATCAAGCAAAAAATTTGAATTATTTGAAGATGACTTCTTTGATTTTACATCAAGAGGTATGATATTTGTCTGTTGCTTTGTGCATGCTTTAGTAAATATACTTCAGCAGCTGTACAATATGAAACTCTCAAACATGGGGAACGATGTGAGAACTACATAACTGAAAATAATTACTATATTATTTCAGGAGGTTATGGGCATCAAAACTTTTCAGTCACAGAAGATTCGGAATTTGGGTCTTTCAGGTCACTCCATGAAAATACACATATACAGTAGGATGAGCAATTGTGCATTTCATTTAATAATTACATTGGGAAAGATATAAGAAACATAAGATGCATTAGTTGAAAGCTT
Source organism: Carassius auratus (assembly GCF_003368295.1). NCBI lineage: Eukaryota > Metazoa > Chordata > Actinopteri > Cypriniformes > Cyprinidae > Carassius > Carassius auratus. Next base: position 16,154,347 of record NC_039278.1, on the reverse strand, counting down.
GCTTCCTGTTTTAATCACAATTTTCTTCCTGTCTGCTACAGATAAACACCACAGCAACTGAAGTGACTGATGAACAGAGATGACAGATATTATTTTTAAAAGACGTCAGACACTATAATCTCAGGAAGCCAACAAAACAGGCCAATCAGAAAAATTCTCGCTGTTTGTGCACTCTTTTGCACACATACCTTACATAAGTATACAGTGCAAGGTTTATTAGAAAGCTATAAACATGAGAGCAATGAGAGAGAAAAGCAAAAATATTTGTCTTTCTTGATAGACTATGAGAGGTTGTTACTCTGGGGTTTAAAAAATACAATCGTTATTAATAATCATTTCCATAAACAATTGCATATTTTATTCTAATATCTAATCTCTTTACAGTTGTACAGTCAGTTATGTAGGTTTATATATATAATTATTATTATTAATTAATATTTTATTTTTTATTTTATTTTTTGACACTGTACATTTAATAATTTAGTATCTATATTTTTGTTATGATTGTATTTCTTGGGATTACATTGGAGGCACATTATTATATTGTTAAATTAATATTTATAGGGAAAATAACTGTGCCCGAATATACAGTGTGTCTGCAAATAAAATTCTTAAAATAAAGCATTACTAAAGCATTACTATCTGCTTGCTACATATCTTGTGCATCAGTATTTTGTGGAGGAACAGTGGCGGCTCTAGACAAATTTTACTAGGGGGGCCAAGGAGGGGCCAGTGTTTAACCAGAGGGGCGCATTAAAAATTTTATTTAAATGTAATGCAAATATATACAAAAAGTAATTCTTGAAAAAATTACTTGTTAATAAATAAAACATGTTAATAAAAACAAATTACTATTAGTAGCCTACTCTTATAAAATTCAATCAGGCAATCATACATTTCACAATTTAATATTTTTATATAAATGTCAATAATTCAGAAGTGTATATATTTATAATGCTTACACTACACTACACAGAAATAATATACAATTAAATTCTGCTTATTTTAAATGTATTGTGCAGGCTAAAAATATAATAAGCTTTTAATAATTTTTCAGTGAGCAAAACCATGATAATATGAAATATCAATTCCTTACATAATAACTTATTGGTATAGCATTGTGGAGAATATATCTTGGGAGAAAGTATGGACCTTGCCTCATAAATATCTGCTGACCAACAATGTAAAATAAATAACATTTAAGTTAATTCACAAATGTTACCCAACTAAAGTTAGACATTGACGTGAGTTGCTGTTTTTGTCATTCTTCTGAAGAAGTCTTCATTCATTTATTTTGGCAATGCTCCTACACTGAAAAATTTTGGTCAGAATTTTTGGCATTTATTCAGTGTTATTTTGTAAGTGACTTCTCTTTTTGTTTTCATTTGGATTGTTAGACCATTCAAAATAGAATACTGGAAAATATTACATAATTAATTTATGTTTCCTGTTAGCTAAATTTCACATTTATAAACAAAAGTTTACTGGCTATAAACCTTTTTTTTTTCTTTATTTAAATTGGACTTAGACAAGTATGTGGAAACTATACCACATCCTGACTTAAGAGCGGGTTCGCGAATCATTTGAGTCAGATCGCGACTTGGGTTCGCGAATCATTTGAGTCAGATCGGGACTTCAGAGCGGGTTCGCGAATCATTTGAGTCAGATCGCGACTTGGGTTCGCGAATCATTTGAGTCAGATCGGGACTTCAGAGCGGGTTCCCGAATCATTTGCGTCATTTGAGTCAGACCGTGACTTCAGAGCGGGTTCGCGAGTCATTTGAGTCAGATCGCGACTTGGGTTCGCGAATCATTTGAGTCAGATCTGGACTTCAGAGCGGGTTCGCGAATCATTTGCATCATTTGAGTCAGATCGTGACTTCAGAGCGGGTTCGCGAATCATTTGAGTCATTTGAGTGACCAGTGGCGGCTCTAGACAAATTTTACTAGGGGGGCCAAGGAGGGGCCAGTGTTTAACCAGAGGGGCACATTAAAAATGGCAACATATTTTATTTAAATGTAATGCAAATAAATACAAAAAGTAATTCTTGAAAAAATCTACACAGTAATTTTACACAATCTAAACATGTTAATAAAAACAAATTACTATTAGTACTCTTATAAAATTCAATCAGACAATCATACATTTCACAATTTAATATTTATAGATGTATGTCAAGAATTCAGAAGTGTATATATTTATAATGCTTACACTACATTACACAGAAATAATATACAGTTTAATTATGCTTATTTTAAATGTATTGTGCAGGCTAAAAATATAATAAGCTTTTAATAATCTTTCAGTGCGCAAAACCATGATAATATGAAACGCTTCAAAACTGAGCTCACAAAGTGGTTTTAAAAAAGTTTAACAGGCACAAGCGAGTCTTTTAAAAACAGCAACAAACATAAAATACAAAATACACAAAATAAAAGTCATTTTATGCAAATCCACAGCCTTTTATCTACAGATCAAACATTATAATGTGATTATATAATATTGGAGAGAGTTTTACCATGCATCCTGCTGTAAATGGACGAGGTGCGTGCTATTTGAATATTGAATGGAGAATGATTGACAGCCGCAGAGGAGGGAAAACAAGGTTTCCATAAACTTTAATTTAATGATGTAAATAGTCTCCTGTCCATAACATTAAGCTATGAAATTGCTTCAGATGACCAAGTCACCCAAACTGATGTGAAAAAAACGGGAGGCGCCGAAAAGCGCGATGTTTGCATCCCTGAATATGATTAAGTGTTTGGGTGCCCTGCACTAATTTACCCGTGTAGAACGTTGCGTCACATTAGTTCCGCTTTTGGCGCTCGCGTGTAAAATCATATTACTTTTTTTTCAGCACGGGGGTGGCCAGTGACATGTCTACAGAGGCACGGGCCTCCCTAGGCCTCCGTGTAGATCCGCCACTGTGGAGGAAAAAAAATCTGTTGCAATGTCGTTGTAAGATCGCTAGGAGGCACTACAGACTTAATTAAACGCCACCTCATCCTCGGCTGTTTGGCTGATGTTTCTCATCATCAAAGGCGTCTTTTACTTTTAAATAGTAGTTTGGTCTATCTTGGTTCCTTGTAGTTCCTTGTTATCTTGTAGTCTTAGTTGGATTTCAATATAAGAAATATATATAAACACACACACACACACACACACACACACACACACACACACATCTTTATATATATATATATATATATATATATATATATATATATATATATATATATATATATATATATATATATATATATATATATATATAGTTCCGCACCCAAACACAATAAGAAGAATATAAATTATATAAATTATTTATTTTACTTATCTTACTATTTCTTTCATTATTTTAATTTATCAATTTAGGGAGGTATATATATATTCAAATCAACATGCATTATTTTCAGAGAATACAAATATAAAAATAAAAGAACAGAAACAGAAAGGAACTCTTTCATAATTTGTTTATATATAATTGAAATACAGTGGTTTAAATAAATATGTTTTTTTTTTTTTTATCTTTGTGGGCCAGGATAGGGTGTGGGTTTGGGTGAGTCTGTAGTAATTAAAATAGGCTTTATATATATATATATATATATATATATATATATATATAAAAACCATAGACTTCTATGGTATGTCTGCATTTAGAAAGCCGTGTATATTTGTGTGTGAGTAAATTAATGTTTTAATAGGGTTGATAGAGAATTGATCAGAGGCATCTAAACTACTGTGATTGTTTGCATTTTTTAAACCTGTGGTTAAACCATCTCGAGTTCCTCCCTTTTGTCTGCTTTTGATCATGCTGTGATTAATCAGGAAGTTTATCTTTCTTTAAGAGTTGAATTACTGGTTTGTAAAGAGTCATTTCCATTTCACATGTGAGCTGAATCAATTGAAAATATCTCTGAAATGACTGTTCTGTGTCATTGCTATTATTTTTAGGACATTTTTTAATAAATGCCACTGAGTTATAAAAATAAATAATTAGTTGTTCGTTTAATATATAATTTTCAAATGCTTAGACAGTATCTCCTGAGAGTATGTGCTTATAGACTGCTTAAAAAAAAATCTGAAATAAAATATAAATATTAGATGAAAATAACTTGAATAAAATTTAGGGATGTTTCTTTGGCCGAAACAAAAAAAGTTTATTAAAATGAACGTAGTACTAAAATGATTCAGAATAAAAATGAATTAGATCTATATATATAAATAAATATATTTTTTAAAAATCAATAAAAATGACATAAGTACATAAAATTTCAAAAACCTAAAAGAAAACTGAAATATAAAAATAAAATAGAAACATAGTAAAAGCAGCTGAAGAGCATGACTTCATTTCATGTAATCTAAGACAAATTTGTCAAGTAAAAAACTGATGTTCATCACATTATCATGAAAAAGTAAAAGAAGAAATTTCTATTTCAGTTTCAAGAAGTCACAGTGTTAGAAAGCAATGGCAGATCACATGACATTCTAGGTAGCCATATTGAAGATGAACAACTACATTGTAGTTGATTTTAGTTTTTATACGTTATCTAGTATTCATTTGAAAGGTTTGGGACATGCAGGTAACGTACTGTTCGCTTATTTCATCTATCCACAGCCTTTGGGCAAAAACGAACAAACAAAAGACCAGACTGAGATTCATAGGTGTTTCTATATATTATTTAGTCTTGAAAATGATCAGTTTTAGACATGTAGGGAACATATTGTTCGCTCATTTCAGCTGCTTATCGTGACATCCAAGGCTTTTACGCAAAAAAAAAAAAAAAAAAAAAAGGAAGACCAGAGAAACAGCATTTTCCCCGTTCAGCAAGGCAGAAAATACCGGTCTATATGAGTAATTCTCAGGTTTACTAGATGGTGCCCTGTAAAACCGCTCTGAGACACGCATCCCTTCAAACATACCCATCATCTTCGTACAAGGCAACCACAGAACTGATCTAAGATCAGTTGTAAAGTGCAGAAGTACAGTTCACCTTCCTCCTGTCTGGAGCCAGGCCAATATTAATGAGGCAGAGCACAGGGGCGTGGATGTGATAAAACAGGCAAAACGGCTATATCTCAGCGTTTCACAGAGATACAAAGTACTTTAGAGAACCAAATACAACAATTTCAGATAAAGACAAACTTGATTCATAAATAAGTATTTATTTTTATGACTTTAAAAGGATACAATACACTAAAAACTATTCAGTTTGGGTAAGAGGACGATGTTAAATACTTTTACACATCACGGCATACTGTTTTCTCAGTGCACTTTGCTTTATATATATTTTCACACACACGCACACACACACACACGCTTACACACACACAACACAGCAGAGATGTCTATTTCTTCTTGAACTTGCCTTCATTTTTTGTTTTAAGTAAGACTGTTAAGGAAAATAACAAAGTGTAATGTAAACATTTGCTGATATACAAACTGGTAAAATAAAGGGTCGAAAACATGGCATCTAATGATTTCAAATCCCTACGTGAGGTGGTAAGTTGTACTTGACCTCAGAGCTTCCAAAACGCATGTTTTTATAGTCTTGCTTTCCCCTTTTTAAATTGCATGGCACTTGCTACATTTACTGTGTTATCACGATGGTTCTGGAATCAATATAGAATAATAAAACATCTAATTCACCAGCTGCCAGCAGCCAAAGTCTCAGGTGCACACACCCACTGTAATCATGTCTAACAGGAATGCACATACAGTAACAGGAAGATCAGTATGCGTGAGCTCGGCCAAACACACCACACATGGACTTTAACGCCACGTAGCTCTTAAAAATTGGTCGAAGAGGTGTTCGTTGAGGAAGTGTTAATGACTGACTGCTTTGAACGGGGCGAAACATGAAGAAATTTAGATCGGCGGAAACGGTTTCCTCGTATGGACCTGTGTGCATCAAAAGAGGTTGTATTTGTTGAGCCTTTGTAATCCGTAGTTGGGTATTTATGAAGTAGAATTATAATGGGAGGTAGTACTTGAGAAATCCTATTGCAGACAATAGCTCACAGCTTCACGTGGAGACAGCACTTTAAAAGAGGAGAGAAACTCATTCACAGGTTTTGCAAGTATTGCTTTTTGTGCAACAAAAGAACACACTACACCTCAGCAAGAAGCCAGGGATCGGAAATACTCTGTTCATTCAGAGGGCAACATTTCAGCTGCCGTTATAAGCAGCTAATAAAAGCTTAAAGTAGTGCCAAAACTGGGCAAATGTAACACATTCAGCTCTCGTATCACTAACACACACACACAGCTTAGAACAGAAAAGCGATACTTGGCCTGTTCCTATGTAACACACAATAAAGATCACAGATTGTACAGACAAAAAGGTGAGATCATTAGTCAAACAGAAGAACTGCGAAATAGTGTGCATGTGTCAGATTTCGTGCGTGCATGCATTATGCATTGCAATAACCTTCATTTAAAATTGCCGGCCTTAAAAAAGTTAGGCCGTTTTTATACTTCATATATGGTAGACAACACAAACAAAGAAGCATTTACTGACCCTATGTCCCTATGAGCAGATGAACGTTTTCAACTACATGTTCCAAGACATAAAATAATCTTCAATGCAATATAAAATGCCTACGAAAATTTACAACACTGAAGTATTGAGGTACCAGACCAGCTTATACCAAACAACTGCACCATGTTATCTTTCAACACTTACATTTCACATAACAATGAAATAAAAATAAAAAAAAAACATCAAAATAGTTTCCGAGCTCGCTCTAAGAAAACTGTTACAACTGTTTCCAGGCTGAGAGCAAAACAAGAGAAATCCCAGTAACTGCAATTCTTACGTAACTCGCTCGGCGCGCAAGAGCAAAGCTGCGACAAAGCAGCGGAAAAGTCTTGGGGGTCGTCAGACAAACCAGTTATTTCATACCAAGTCTATCTGGTGTCTATCGGAGGTGTCCGTTCCTCGACTCGCTGTGCTGTCCGTAAAATACCTCTCATGATTGTCCAGGTACGACGGACGTTGTGGCAAAAGGAAGTAGTGCGTGGTGCTTGCTTTCCTGCCGTTCTCCATGACGGGCAGAATGCACGGGGAGCCTTCACTATTCTGCCGCTGCAGGCCGCGACTGACATATTTTGGGTCCGGGGCAAAGCTCTGTGTTGGGGGCATGATCCCGTTGAGGTACACTGGAAGGCTCTTTGGGCTCGGGGTGCGGGAACTCCCGCCGGATAAAGGTTCTCTGGGAGGTATTTTCGGAGGTCGGTCATCATCGCTGTTGGCTCCCGATGACACCTCGGCTGACCAGCGGCGGTAGTCTCCCGTCTTGATTGGTCGTGGTGGAATTGGAACTCTGGGAGGAACTTCTGGTTTATCCAGGCCTTGTGTGTGCCGGTGGTGACAGGAGAGCTGGAAGGAGGTGGGTTTGTTAAAGCAGCCAGCGGGGCCGGAATGAGAGCGCCGCAGCTTCCTTTGCGTACGTTCCTGCTGTCGGAGACAGTTTTGCTGCAGTTGCTGTTGGTGGTGGTGGTCACGGAGCTCCTGTTCCCTCTGCTGAGTTTCCTGCTCCTGCCTTGGCTTTTGCGGCTGTAGCTGTGGCTTCTGCTTGGCTGTTGGACCTTCAAAGTATGCATAGTTAATCCGTCCACAGCCCCTAATCTGTCCACAACTCCTCCGACTGGGCATTCCGTAGCGGAACGGAGAGAGTTTGGAGCAAGGTTCGGAAACTAGGCAGCGACTGTCATCTCCATTGAAGAACTCTACCTCACTGTCTGTAGCCGGATCCGGGGAAAGTTCCGCTGAGCCGGGAATTGGGGGAAGGGGTTTGGTGACTCGGCTGGGCGTCTGGGGTGGACTGATGCGGTCGGATATCGTTAAACTTTGAAAGCAGGGAACCACTTGGTCGTCTTTGGCAGGGCTGGACGGGAAAGGGTCCGTGTGCAAGGTGAGCTGGGAAGGTCTGGGCTTTTTGGGGGGCAAGGGCTGTCCTGCTGGGCTGTTTGGTGACTGAAGAGGAGTCTGCTGCTCTGTTTAAAAGGGAAGGTGGCAGAGAATGAGAACATAGCGATGTTTGAGATTGAAATGAATAAATAGTTATTTTATGAAAATTATGAAACCTAATTGTCCAATTGCACTTCACCTTGACGCTTATGACTTTCTCCAGCATTATTAAATACTATTAACATAACATTACAGTAAAGCGACTTGCATCCAAGATTTGTGCATTCCCTGGAAATCGAACCCTTGACCTTGGTGTTGCTAGCACCTTGTTCTACGGTTTAAGCTACATACACTTTGATTCATTACATTTTAACTCATCTGATGTTTCTTATCTCTCTCTCTCTCTCTCTCTCAATAGTATGTAATATATGTATAAGGAATTGTTAAATACCATTATTTACTCCCTCAAGTCACTTCAAAACCATATGCATTTTTGTCTGTCAATCTTCAAAAAGGAGGGGGGAAATGCAGCAAACACACCATAAAAGTATCGCATACACTATTTCACTAAAGTGGCCTTTTGTGAGCAACTGCTGTTGCTTTTAAATCAAAAATGGCTCCACAATATATAATGAATGTTGTAAAATAATTTTTTAAGGTGTGTTTTGGAGCTGTTTGGTGCTTTTGTCAAAGGTCGCTCTGAATTATTGTCACTAAATGTAAAGAAAGATGCTTAAAAAGCCTCCTTTTGAAAAATTATTACACCAGGTTTGGAATGTAATGAGGCTGAGTAAATTGGAGAGAACGTTTCATAATAAGGAGATTTACATTGCTATGTTACTTACTTTCCGCTCCGGGGAATGATGGCAGCACCTGTTGCCGGGACTGAAGGTTATAATCCGTAGAAGAATCAATGGTGAAGTATACGCTGCAGAATAAGAACATGAAAGCTAATCAGATTGATACACAAATCCAAGGTTCATTAACGTCATATGATCCATGTTGCACACAGGCCATTTCCTGTTTTTCTACACAGTCATGCAGTGCATGTCCAGGGTCTTGTAAAATTTCAAACACATGCATTTGTGCTTTTGGTGTTGCACTCACTTGTGTAGATCATGGTATTTCCAAGAGGGCTTAGCTCCGGCCATGCTATGCCAATGGCTGCCCCGCAGGAATAGGCTTTGTGCGGGTAAACAGATCTCCTGGGCAGTCAAGCCTGCAGTGGACATGCTCCAGCTGCAGTCGGTTCGCATTCAGGCCAGGAAATGCTCCTCCCTCCAAGATGGCAGCTGCTGGCCTGTACCTGAAACACAGCCATGAGAGGACAAGAGCATGAATCTCTGGAATATCTCAAGTGTTTCTCAAATGCACTAAATAAATTAAATGACGAACAAACGCTGAAGTCCCCTGCTTCTCAAATTTTCTTTCTTACTGAGAAAAGAAACTCAGTCATTTCATATGTCTTTCTCATCTTTCAGAAGAGACGTAACACGGAGTGAGATCATGATACAAACCCATAGGGGGGGGGGGGGAACTAATGAGATATTTCTATTATCTCCGTCTCTCCAATACAGCAATTAGCTTGAATTGAGACTTTTCAAAAATTACTTAGGAATCTCACAAGTTGAGATTTCTGCTGAAACTGTAGAACACAAAGTATTAAACTCAACTCTGCAATCAACCGATCTCAATAAGAAAATTTTTTGCACAGAAATTGCTAGGAAATTTCACAATTATTGACAAAAAAGTGGCAAATAACACGGAATTAAATGTGAAATTTTGAAGGAGAAAGTCAAAAACAGTATTTTTTTGTAAAAAGTATTTCTGACAATAATCGGCCTTATTTACAATAAATTTTTACATTTCTTCAAGGAATTTTAAGACAACTATCCAAGAAAAAGTTAATAATTGAAAGAAATACCAGCAAGTGCTCCGGTAAGCTATGAAAGAGCAACCCTTGAGCAGTGAAATTTTATCTTTACCTCTATTATGACCATATGAATATTCAGTGCAATGATTTTGGTGTTGTTGTGGAAGAACTGAGACATTGTCTAGTTGTTTATGGAGCAGTGTGCCCTGGGCTATCAGCACACAATCCAATGCACCTCCTCCTTGTGACCCCTCACTTTGCAATACAATCAGCCATGTGCACGGGACTCCAGTCGCGCTCCTTCAGAAAAGAAGATTGAGCAACATTCTACTGAGCTTCACAGCCTGTGGTATGACAAGCGCTCATTTTGACAGCACTAAACGACACTTATGCCCCCAAAGCCCTGAGGATAGAGCCAAACCGAATGCTCTCTTAGATGTTACACACAAACGAATCAGCACAAACCCCACCACAAGACTCAATCCTGTCATGTAGGATGCATTGACAGCATACAATTTATCACTTTGCTGCATTCGATGAAATTCTGCTCTGCAATTTTGTCTGCAAGTATGACTCTCTGAGAGTATATTGCAAATGCTAAACTCCGAGGAAGTTATCTAATGTCAAATTATATATGCAAATGAGTCTCAAATTTCCTGCCTTGGGAACACAACTTGTGTTTAAAGGAAATTTTATCTAGTGTTACCATTTGGTGTAACATTGCAGATGGTATAAAGCAGTTGCTTCTAGAGTAGAATCCAGTAAAACGTTTTTTTTTTTTTCTCTTTGAGAAACCAGCTTTACACCCTGAGAACGTGAAGAGTGATGGACCTGGAGGCAAGGTTCATTCTGGTTTTAGCTTACAAACACATATCATGCTGACAAGCTATCGAATCACTGACATTACAACGGTCTTCCTGAGATACAAACAACTCACATACCCAATTAAACTGCAATTAGCACTTTATAGAACATTTTATTGCAAGCAACATGCACAATGCATAAGCATGGTTCAATACATTTCTGCAGAATGAGCGTGATCTGCAAAGTAAACTCTAGTCAAAGAAAGCACTGCAATACCATTTGATAAATGGGTATGTGATCAAACCAGGTCAGTTGGTTCAACAGGGATGTGCATTTCTGTCTACAGTCTCTGATCCGGTTCATATATGCAAGCAGTTATGCATCCTAAAAGCTTTGGACCTTGGATACAGTCACTATGAGCACACAATGCAACCTGATCTGTGATAATGATCCCCACGGGACAAGCACTTCCTCACACAACAGGTGCAAGACGGACAGACTTCCTAGTGCATTTCTCAATGCCTTCAGTAAGACAATGCCAATGTTTTTCAAAGACGTTAAGTAAACAAAGCGTGGCAAATGTGCTCGTTGTGGCATAAACCCCATGAAACATTCTATAAAAAAAAAACAACTTAAAATGAACATTTATGAATTATATCCTTTTCTACATTTAAATCTCAGGAACCAAAATGGTACATTTGCACTGTGCAAGAAAAACATCAGTGAATCTCACACAACCGGTCAAGAATGTCACAATACAATCCAAAAATATTATTAAGACTGATAACTATATTCATTAATTCATCTTAAGTGCCACATACAACATACTGCTAAATATTTATTACATTACAGTAAACATACCGTAAAGAGATATGATGCTTCTGCATTACCAAGTCACCTTTATTTTTATAGCACTTTATATATTGTTTCAAAGCAGCTTCTCAGTATTAGACAGGAATATCCATGATGCAAACTTATTAAATATGTCCAAGTTCACTAAGCTCTATTAAGACAATAGTGACATTATGTCATTATTGGATTACAAATGTGCTTCATTGTGAAAGTGATGTAGTTAATAGTACTAGTTCTAAAAATAGGCTTGATTTCCTGCATGCAGAATATAATTTCTTAACTTTCTCATTCAAATGTTCTTGACAGCATGCAGTGGATCTATTGGAAAGACCTGACATACTGCATATGCACACTTCAAAAGCAGTTCTAGAGCACATCTAATGTATGCATACTCAGAATACAAACACTTACAAGTTTATACAATTTTAAGCCAACTCATTCGGTCACAAAAAATCCAGTAGTCCAGTACGTGGCCTTAAAATGACGAAATATCTGCGTCCTGACAAACCACTGACATGACATTGTGAGAAGGTATGAAGGAGAGACAGTCGCGCGCGTTCACACCCCGCTCGTGTCACCTCCGCCGCGGTCTCCAAGCAACCATACCCGATCTACCTGTCCGCTTCCGCAACCTGGCGGGATGAGTCACTTAAACTCTATCACACCTGACGAAACACACCTCGCACAATTTTAAATTAAAATAGACCGATGTTCCTCGAAATGAAGCGACATACGTCAACGTCACATATTATGACACATCAGCTGACCATCATCATAATCATTAGTATTATTATTATAATACCAAAATTCTATAATAAAATTATTATTAAATATAAATAAAATAAATTACGTTTTAGAATTAAAACATACCTATATACGCTTCCCTCCAAATTGAACACACACACACACACACTTCTTATCTGATGCCCTGTCACAGAATCTGATGTTATCTTTGCACACGTCACTGTCGTCATCAGCACACACACGCACACACACGCACATAGAGAGAGAGAGAGAGAGAGAGAGAGAGACAGAGAGAGACCACAAACACAGACAATAGGATAAACGCAATTAAATTCACCTTAATCTCCTGACAGATTTCTAGGTGTCCGGCGTTAAAAATTCATAATGCCGCAATGACCCTGTTCGACCCGTTTGAAAGCTTCAGTTTAGCTCTACAGATGCGAAAGGACCATCATTACAGAGTTCGAGAGGTTCGTTAACAAATGGGTCTTCTGTGTGCGCGGTGCTTTAAATGCTTCACTGCAGGCAGAGGGACGCGCAAGCCCCGCCCCTTCCAGACGGGATTTAAAGACACAGTGCGCACATTATCTGTGAATGTCTCTGCATTATTGTTACCCTATGTGTTATGTATTTGTATCCTCTACATGTTTTCTATGAGAATGCATATGAAGTTTTATTTGGAAAAATAAGACAGCATACAAGGACACACCTGTTTTCATTGCGAATGTGGGAATTTATTAGACGTAATGGTTTTTATATGAAAGTGATGATTTATTTTTAACTTCAAACACCACAAAACCTGCTGATTTCAGTATATTTAAAGGAAACCATGACAAATAATGAGGAGAAATGCCCTCATAATGGTTTGAAAGAAAGTAAGGCCCTTACAGAAATACAAATAAATATGCATTTCAAATTATAATTGTCGTCCATAGAGACAACAAATACGAATTTGAACATTTTGTCTCAAAAAATTATAATAATCACAAATATGATATTTTCACATACATGATGTAATAAAAATAGTAACAATAATATATGAAAAATAATGTAATTATATATTTCATATATTTTTTCAAATTCAATTTACATCCACTACTCCACTAGTTATCAAAAATGCATTTATATGAGGATACACAAGTACTTTCAGAATTTAGATTACTAGCCTCATACATCAAACTTTACAGTTTCTTTAGTATTTATATTCTGCAGGTTTATACAGAGTGGTTTGTTTAAATATCGCTTGTCTAATTTTATACAACATTTTATTCTTAAAAACACAGTCAACACATTTTATTTTTTATTTTTGATAGAAATTTTTGATTTATGAGTGATGTAATTCAGATTATTTACCTGAACATCTAGTGATTCTTTAAGTGTTCCCTGTATAGAAACATATTTTTTTTCCAAAGCAAAGTGCTATTAAAACTGAAATCCACCCTTTTCCTTTTTATTATGAAAACACAACAAACTGCTTATTTGGGGTTTATTTTAAGAGCCATGGTCAAACCTGTGCTATGTAAATATTAAATATATAACCATAATGAATGTAAAATGTGTCTTTAAGGAATACATCAAAGCAAACAAATATTAGGCATCTGGAACCAGACAGACGGCTGACATGCATGAGAGTCTAGAGTCCTTATAGAGTCAAGAAGTATTTGAACAGACAGACCATACAAGGCTAAAAAACCTCAGTGAGAAGTGCAAATAGAGACAGTTTTAATGCACAAAATGAAAAAAAATAAGTGCCCACAGTCCTGAATCCACACAGACAGTAAGACAGACAAAAGGTGGCTCCATTGCTGATAAGAAAGCACGCACAGCAAACACTGTGATGTTTTACTGCTGCATTACATTTACCAACCTGTCGAGTGCTGGAGCCTATATTGTCTGCAAGCTAGATGGATATGGGTGATGCTTCTTCTTTATGATCTCTGCGGGGATGGATAACAGCTGCTGTGTATCATATAAAATATACCTCTGATTCAGTCTTATCCAGATGCCCATGTGCATGTGAGATGAAGAGATATCATCCCAGTGATTGTGCACGTTTACAGTAGATTTCTGTCAGAGAGCAGGTCTGTTGTGGACAGTAAAAACAGAAAGCAAAATGCAAATAATAAAATGCAACTAACCATGTATCACGTGTCATATAATCATGCATAATTATGATGTCAAAGTCTGTGTCCAATCAAACTTTTGTATTTTGGTGCAGATTCATCTGCCACTTACACAACATGGACAAGTTAAGTGACTTGCTCTCATCCACACACACACAGGAAAAAAAGAATACTCTACCGAAGTTAGAGAGGCCAACATGGACAAGTGGCATGCCCTCATTCTCAAAAAAAATTTTTTTTTATGTTTTTTCTTCTTTGTATATATATATATATATATATATATATATATATATATATATATATATATATATATATATATATTATTAGTATTTATTTATTTATTTTTTATGAGTAATCTATTAATATTAGTGGAAGAATGTTTGTTCATATCGTTGAGAGAAGCTTGGCAGAATGTTAACCAAAGTTCTGAGAACATTCCCTGTTAGCTGGGTTAAAAAAAAAATAAAAAAAATAAAAACCTTTAAGAAGAATACCTGAAATGAAAGAAATGCAGATACATTAAGCTAGAATAAGAACAAACATGCATGCTACAATGTTATATTTAACAATGTTTTATTTTTATTTTTTTCTGCCACTACACTGATTTAGACTCTATGAGCCCACTAACAGATCCCACAAATAATTTAAAAGTATTAAATTAAATCTGGTCACTCACTCCATGCCATAAGACCATTGTAACTTGCATATAAAGGCGAAGCTTTACATATCAAACACAATGCCACACACACACACACACACACACACACACACACAAAAACTCCAAGTGCTAAACAAACAGAAGGGCAGGAATGCAGCAGGAACAAAATGTGCTTGTGCTACGGTGTTGCGAATCTCCATGTCTGGCCTTGGCCCACAAACCCAACAGGCTTATCATACGATATTTGGCCATGGATGAGCCGACTCACTTTAATCCCCTAATAATTTCAGGAACATTCTACACATTCCAGCAGGCCAGTTGTGGCCATGGAAGAGAACTAAATGCTGATTTTTCACATTGTACTAGTGGCAATTCACACATAGGTGAACATGCATGCATGTGCACTGAGTTTGTGTGTAAATTTATATGTAATTTTGATAGTAACTGTCATGCAACAGCATGCATATATCCATTTACAAGGATTCCTACAGGATGCATTATCATTTAAATAAAAGTCTGTTTCTTCGTCATTCAGTGTACCTCACTTTGCAATCAGGTGTGGAGACAGAACTTAACTGATCTGAGCTCAGATTGCCTTGTGTTGATAGAAACACGGCCATGAACTTTCTTCCGTTGCCAGATCCCTCCCAACTCCCGCTTCTGGTACACACACACACACATAGACATTCAACTACTCAACTGTTGAAATGATGTCATCGTACGCACACATAGGAAGTGCCTTATAAAGTCAGGCCGTCATGCACCTTTGGAGCAGAAAGGGTCACTTAACCAGGCTTGAAGGAACACCTGCTTGAAATGTTTAAACAATAACACCGCAGTAGGGTTGAATACACATAAGGAACACCAATCTGGATTTAAAAATATTTTAAGGGCAAACCATGGCAAAAACATGTTGAAGTTTGGTGAAGCTGAAATAAGGTTAATTTTATAGACTGTAGATTTTTCTCTCATACAGCAACACATTTTTGAAAGAAACAGGATAATTAGTGAAAAAAAGAGATAAGTTTTGAATTTATTGTAAATAAATGAAAAACTTTATGTAAAATGTGACATAGTTGAAAGGAAACAAAAACCATTTCAGCAGCGGAGAAAATTATTACATTCTGATGAACGATTACAAACATGGTTTTCTTAAAAATAACATGCAATGAAAGACCATAAAAATGCATAAAAATACCAGTAGTGTGTCTGTGTTAAAAAGGTAAATGGAGTCCATTTTTAAGTCATATTGAAATCTCCACTTAAGCAGCACTTACATACACACATTTGCATTAAAAAAAAGTCCAGTTGAGTTATAAAAAAAGTCCAGGAAGTATATGCAAATCAGTTAATATTTAAGTACATTATCCCTAACTTGCATGTTTTAACATAACATTTGAGAAAACATGCAATACCCTAAATGTTTTGAGTTCTTAATGTAATCAATCAACTGGGGTCTTTAAAATCTTAGTCACTTCTTCTTGACAACAATGTGCTGAAATGGAGAGCAGATTTCTCAAATTTTTCTCAAGTGTCTCGTGTAGAGTTTCCAAAGAGATCAATGTCTCAAACCGTTCTCAGATTTGTCAAGTCTTAAATCAAAATCAGAGATCTCGATATGAAGGTTTCTCCACATTCATTGCATAGCTCTTATTGACATATCTATTTTTATTTCTCCCAATTAAATCTAGAAGCAGCTTAATTTGAGAATCCAGTTCCTAAGAAACTTAAAGTGATTGTTCACCCAAAAATTATAATATGCTGTTTGTTTACTCGCCTGCAGGCCATCCAAGATTTAGGTTACTTGTTTTTCATTTATTTAATCTTTTTCAGTAGAACAGTAAAGAAGGTTTTTAGCTGAAATTGTGGTCCTTGGTGATTCATTTAATGCAAGTCAACGGCTGCCTGTTTTTGAGAATTAAAAAAGCATATCAAGGAACAAGTTCTGTGGAAGAAACTGAATTCTTTTTTTTTTTTTACAACATCATTACCTGTAATCCAGAGCTTCAGGCAAACAATATGAAGTGATGAAACATTTTGCAGCTCCAGGAGCACAGATCTACAAGTTACTCAATCAAAACTCACTTTCGGAGTCACTCCGACTCGAAATTGGCCAAATACCGGCATTCCTGATCCTGTGATGCTGTTTTTTACTGACTGATTCTTGAATGAAAGGGCGAACTTAAAGTTTTTATGGTTTCTTATTGTTTGAAAAACATCCATGTTTCTTGCACAGGCAGATCAATTCTCTTCATAAGACCTCAATATATCATCAGGAGCCATGGGTATTCCTTGAAATGTTATTTCTTATTCTCAAAAACGGGCAGCCACAGACTCGTATTTTATGAATCGGTTCCAGCTAAAAAAATGTTTTACTGTTCCGCCAAAGGAAAAAGAAGAAAAGTCACCTAAATTTCAGATGGCCTGAAAGTGAGTAAATTAACAGCAAATTTACATTTGTTCGGGAATTTTCTCTTTAGATAAGAATCCAATTCTCTTGAAATTCTCCTGCAACCCACAACACCTCTTCAGACCATCTCCATATGTAAAGAAGAATTCCCACCTGTTGATTAAACGGATGGAGATGGGCTCTCTTTACAAAGCAACAACTGTGACATGCTGGTGTTTTGTCATGGTGCTCCTCAGGGAAAGGGTGTGCCGGTTATGAGGGAAAAGAGTGAATCATCATTCATGGGGTTACCAGGTTAAGGACCTGCACCTGTTGATGTAATCTCACTTTGCACATTCCCAAAGACAGGATCAAAGTTCAACCTGGAGATATGGAGACAATCCAATGAATTTAGCTCCTCGTGTGAGACAGAAGAAAACATGCAAGCTGTTTTAGACTACAAGTCCAGGTCAGTGACCATAAACCCTAAACCCCAAGTATTAACTTTTGTGCTGCAGACTTTATACGTTAAATCATGTGGGCTGATCCTTTTGGTTGTTAACACCACCTAGCAACAACCCAGAAAACCCTAGCTACCACATGGTAAATAGTGATAGTAAATATCACTCAGAACATCTTAGCAACCATTAAGCAACCAATAACAACAAACAAGCATAGCAGCAATGATTTTTGCACAGCTGTATTCTTCTAAAAATTAGAAGAACGTTGTCTTTTGCCTAACACTGACTATTGCAGCATAAGTTGGAAACAAACTCAGAAGCTGGAAAGTGCTGTTTTATTTGAGTCAGAGCAAATACCTGATTGATTATGCATGAATGAATGCATAAACTTTACTTGTTGGACAAGCTCTGCCTCACATGTGGCCTGGTTTACACAGTCAAACTATAACAAATGTTTGGTTACGATGATGATGGTGATGATAGCGCCAGCCGGTCTGATTCAAATTTGTTTAGTCAATATCGTAGAGACATTAGACTGTCTGGAAGGCTGACATGCTTCTGCACAAACACACACATACGCATTCAAGTGTTTCTTCATTTCCATATTACAACACAGACAATGATTACAGAAGTCTTACTCAACCTTTTCTTCCACCCATGGCAAATATTAATCATTTTCTCTCATGCAGTTAATAAGGTTGTTTCCTGGAAATGATCTTTAAGACACATTGATGTCTCAGTGAGGAAGCATGAACGTTTTGCTCCATTCCTTCTGTATGTGTTTTATCTAAGATGTGTGCTGCACTCGTTCAATTGAAGGTTAAGAATTAATAGCAAAGGGGCGTAGCTGCAATTATTCCTGTGAGGGTGTGTTTGGTCGGTTCAGAAAATACTGCTTTCTGACTTGCTGGCAGCAGCATCATGTGTTATGACGGACTTAAAAGCGTGAGCCGTCTCATTTATCTTACTCTCTTTCTTTCTTTCCTGTCACTTTGACATAGTTTAAATGTTGGTGTTCATTATATCTGCTCTCTTTTAGCATGTCATTTTGTACAGAGCAACTTATAAATAGTTTTTCGTTTGTTGAAGAACTTTTTAGTGGTGCTTGTCTTGTAATTATGTCCCTTGATAAAATCAAACACCTAAAGACGTTCTTTATGATAATGACACACTGGCAGGATCATCTGTCTTACATGTGGCTCACCTCCCGTTTTCTCTCATTTCTTCTTCTGTCTATCTCTGTCAGACGGGCTGCAGGATAGAAATGCCTGTTGGCTGACGGAGTCTCCACAACGAGAGGAAGACTGTAAAATCCAGACCCTGTGGTCTGGTCAGGAAGGTTTTACAGCCAAAAAAAAGAAAGAAAAAAAGAAAGAACACTACTGAGCTTATAATAAGTGGTGTTTCCTAAGGCGAAAATGTAATCTGACAATCCAAAGATTTATAGATTCAGTGATTAAAACACAGTGTTACATTTAACAACAGATTTAAATATATTTTACATGCATCTATTGTGGATAGACTGAGGCTGAGTTAACAAAACTGTATTAAATTAACACCATATGTACACATTGGAAATACATTTTGTGTTTTACAATATACACATAAGAATATACATTTAAGAAAAAGAAACATTACAAATGTTTTACTATCAATTTAATGCATTTTTGCTGAAGATGTATGCATGTAGTATTTATCTGTAAACCACAGCTTTGATGTTGAAATGCTAAACGTTTTGCATCCTGGCATGGGGCAATGCAGATTCCAGGTTTTTGCTGCGTTTCCTGTAGTCGTCTTCAAAAGTCAGGGTCAAGGCTTCATTAACGTTGCACTTGGTTTGAGTAACATGAGAGCTGATGGATGAGGGAGTCACTTTTCCGGAGGGCCTCAGGGACACCCTGGAGAAACATAAAGATCCATACACACTGCTAATAAAGATTTCAGATGTGCTGCCCAGAGGGAAATGAGCAGGGATGGTTGTGGACTAACCCCTATGAAGGTTTTCATGATAAGGGCACCTACAGAATGGCTGTGATTCACTGGGTGTACATCATAACAGCATTGTACCGCTGACAGCTTTGGAATTATGTCAACTGAATGTAGCCTTAAAAGGAAATCGCCCAATACAGGTGTGACTCGGTGATGCAATCAGTTTTTACAGAAGTGAAACACATTAATATGGCATCATTCTGAATAGGGTAAAAGTGAAATTCACCAAACCCTATTGCTGATTCATGAGAAATGGAACCACTGAGATGGTCACTGTTCCTCTAACAAACACTCCTGAATATAAAGACTCTTCAGTGGCTTCCATGGTTCCATGAAGGTTCTTTTACATCCATGGAATCGTTCCATCCACAGGTTGTTTACAGTGGAAAAATATTCTTTTGATTATTAAAATGTTCTTCACACTAAGACAAAATGATTATTTTAAGAACTGTTTACTGAAGGCTTTGGGGGCGGGGAAAATGCTTCTACTATGTACTATCAGTGCAAAATCCCCTTTGGGCAGCTTTATTTTAAAGAGAGTGATAAGTAAACAACCCAAGAGTTTACTACCTTACTCTTAGAAAAACATAGCCAGTAACATACTTTAATTCCTGACAGCCACCCACACACAAGCACAGAACAACTTAATGAGGCCCAGTACCTGCCCCTGGGGCTCACCTGCATCACTTTTTCCATCTCCTAACACGAAGTGTCCATGTGAACGCATCTGAGCTGGGATAAATGATATGTATATAGGTGAGTTTGTATGCACAGTCTCGAACATACCTTTAACACAGGGACAAGTTGAACTAAAAGGTACTACCTACTGACTACACTCCTAAAAATATAGGTTCCACCACTTTTAAAAATAAAGGTTCTTATTTGGCATTTAACATCCATGGAATCTTTTTATTGCGCAAAAGGTTATTTATAGTGGAAAACGGTTCTTTAGATCATTAAAAAGTTCTTGGCACTAAGAAAAACTGGTTCTTTTAAGAAATGTTCACTGTAAGGTACTTTGAGGAAACTAAACTGGTTCTTCAATGGCATAGCTGTGAAAAACTCCAAACTTTATTGTTAAGAGTGTATATACTGTATATCAAACTTTTCACAGCAAAAGCCAGAGAAAACCCAATAAAGAATTTAAATGAACAGTTCTAAAAAGAGCAATTTTTTTTCTTAGTCTAAACCTTTCCTATTATAAAAAAGACCCAATGAATGTTAAAGGTTCTTCATATTATAGATGCCAATAAAGAACTTTCATTTTTAAGAGTGTACTGAACAAGCAGCCACAATAGACTTAAGGTTTCTTGAGATAGGCACCTTTAAACACATTGTCCTGCCCTACCTTCAAAAGATTGTCAAAACCAACCATGTTTAAGCTTGGCTGCAAGAAAATGCAAAGATTAAAAAAGAAAGTCTTTGGAAAACTGACCAGCAATGCATGTCTCAATACTTCTGAGAAAACGTCTGTTGGCATTCAGAGTTAAATGACAAAAGACAATGGTCTTGCACAAACACAATGCGGTTCTGCACATTCTTTTTTTTTGTGATTCAAAAGAGAAACTGAAGCAATGCAGTTACTATCTAAGCAACTCACTGAAAAATTTATCTTGCATTGAATGCATTCTGGGTTAGAAGGGAATAAAAGTCTATAGTTCTAAATCGGTCATATTCTGGTATTACATAACACTGACCTTAATGAAATGCGTTGGAAAACCAGACAAGCTATGCACATGGACTCTTATGAATGAAAGAGCAGTGCATACCAAAACTACAAAACGTCTGCATCAACAACTGTTTGTTATCTCGTAGTCTTATCAAACAAAGTATAACTGATCAGTCATCTGACTTTAATTGTTTAATGCACTAGCTAAGCAACACTGGTTGCGATTATACATGTTTTGCTGCTAAGCAGAGATAATGGTGTCATAAAGGTGTGCTGTCACCGAGGAAAGATGTTTTACTGAGCGTGAGGCTTTGCAGGTCTAATAAATTACCCTGAGAAACCCTTTTACAGCATGCTTTCTGGCCTTCTGCAAACCTGGAAGATTTTAACCCTCCAAAGGTCTGGTAGTCTGCAGCAGGACCAACAGGTTGGGAATGGTGCTCACATACCGGACTTTAGGTGTTTGAAGGTCATTAATCCACATACACACCCACACACATACTCTTTACAGCCTCATTTTGCATTTGCCACATGGCACAAAATGATTAGGACTTATCATTATATCACAGTGATTATATTTACATCTAACGAATTAAGCTTGGGTCCCTCTTTCAGTGTAAATTTCTTGCCTGATGGATTAGAAAAGAAAAAGCAGACTTCAACAAGACAAATAGGATAATGAAATATTCAAGTCTGATGCATACATTGTGCAGAACAGGTTACATGTGGTTTAAAAAAGATACGGTTAAGGGTATATTTGGTAAGCATGAGCAATAGTAAGTCATGCATGCATTGGCAAACAGTACTAATTATAAAACACACAAACAGGGCAGTAATATCTTTATTTTATTTATTTCTTTACATATACACTCATTCAAAAGTTTGAAGTTAGTAAGAAAGTATACTACATCTATTTTGCAAAAATGCATTAAATTGATAAAAATTTACAGTAAAGACATTTGTCTAGTTCAAATTAATGCTGTTCTTTTGAACTTTCTTTTTGTATTCAAGAATCCTGAAAGAAACATATCACGTACTCCACAAAATTATGAAGCTGTTTTCAACATTGATAATAATAAGAAATGTTTCTTGAGCAGCCAATCTGCATGTCAGAATGATTTCTGAAGGATCATGTGACACTGAAGACTGGAGAAATGATGGTGAAAATTTAGCATGGCATCACACAAATTACATTTGAATATATATTCAAATAGGAAACAGGTATTTTAAATTGTAATAATATTTCACAATATGTCTGTTAGTGCAGAAAACCAATTTTAAATAAATTCTCATTTTAATTTAAAAAGAATTAAGATACTTGAAGTGGAAAAATGAGAAAAAAAAATAGTGCAAAAATTGCCATGGTCTTATACCAGAAGCTCTGTTCATCTAAAGGCCTAAATCAAGAGTTTTCTCACGGTTTTCATATTTTGGCAGCGTGTATGAGGAGCATGCAGCAGTGATTTCATGGGATGATTGCATAAGCGCATGCACAAACTCCACATGAAGCAAACACACTGACCTCTAACTCATGATTTCTGTTTTCTGTTGAAAATAACTCCTTTTGAACTGGACTTTGAGCTTCATAACTTCGCCAATCTTTTTAATGCTCAAACAACAACATTACAGACTAACTAAAGTTGAAAAACTGAAAAAGCATAATCGCTCCCGTTTAAAACACCATTCTTTTTTTTTTTTTTTTAATTAAAGGGAAAGTACACTCAAAAATAATAATGTATTCATACTATCTCCTATCTTCTGTGGAGCCCAAAAATATTGGCATCCAAAGATCCAATAAGGTCTCATTACTTAACGTTATGTAATGCATTAACTATCATTAATTAAAAAAATAAGCAATACATTTGTTACAATATTTATTCATCTTTGTTAAGATTATAAAAAAAAGACAACTAAGCATTGTTCATGTTAGCTCAGGTCCACTGAATAATATTAACATATTTTAATAATGTATAAGTAAATATTGAAATTAAAATTAACTAAGATTAATTGTTCATGTTAGCTCAAGTCCACTGAATAATATTAAGATATTTTAATAATGTATAAGTAAATATTGAAATTAAAATTAACTAAGATTAATAAAGACTATATATTTTTACCCAAAAATGAAAATGTTGTCATCATTTGTTATATAAAATATTTGTTATCATATATATACGGGCGGCAGTGGCTCAGTGGTTCATGTAGGTTGTCTACAAACCGGAAGGTTGGTGGTTCGATCCCCGGCTCCACCTGACCAAGTGTCGAGGTGTCCTTGAGCAAGACACCTAACCCCAGCTGCTCCCGACGAGCTGGATGGCGCCTTGTATGGCAGACACCACCGTCGGTGTGTGAATGAGTGAGTGGATGGGTGAATGTGAGGCAAATTGTAAAGCGCTTTGGATGGCCATGTGGTCTGTTGAAAGCGCTATATAAATGCAGTCCATTTACCATTTACCATATATATATATATATATATATATATATATATATATATATATATATATATATATATATATATATATATATATATAAAGGTTTTTTTTTTTTTAATTATTTTTTTTTTGCCTGACTGCATTTACACTTGAACTGCTGCATTTCATCTGATATTAATTAATTTTCTTCTAGGCTGGTATATTTTTAAAGATCAAACGCTTCTGGAAAAACACAGGCTCTGTTTGCAGCAAATTCTCTAAAACAAACACTGCATGCTAATTAACTCTCCTACCCTCTAATTATAGAAAATGCAATGTCTGATGCAGCACAGCATACTACAAACATCTGGATATCTGAGGATATTCGCACGTCATGGAGGGACCTACTGCATGTTTTCTTGCCATTATAATTATGTATGTGTGTTAATGTGCGAGTGCATGCACGTCTAAACACATAAATGTCTTTGACACTAGGAGTGGGTGGATTGTGGGTTGTGGGAGCCCATGTGGCACAGTCCCAGTGCATGAGTTAAAAGTGCCATGTGTGCCTCCTTGACACTGACATTCCAGCATAAACACTGACACCTCATCAATCCAAATAACAAAGGAGCGGAGGTGAGCGCCAGCACTCCCCCACACATGTGCTCAGGTCACAGCTGAGCTCACCCTTAATGGACCCATATTTGCACATCAAGCATCAGTTTGACACTGAAAGCAAGCGTGTGAGGAGGCTGGTGATCTTAAATATACTAGATCAGAGCTACACTCCTTTTTGGGATTGAAAACAAGCTGGGCAGTATGATGTATTAACCTGTGTGTGGATAGTAATCGAAAGAGATTCTGTTATTGCATTTGTACCAGAGTATATTGGCCAGTTCAAGTGGTAAATAATGTGAAAAAGCTGATCTTATTATTTTATAATTCATTTATTAAGAAAAATTGTCTTTTGCAGTGTTCAATGGATTGTTGTTGCAGTGTGTCTTTCCAGCAAAACAAAAAAAGATGCAATAAAAAGGTCCTCGATAAGTTGAACCAGATGAGTTGGGCTTTTTGCTCCACGACTGTTTATTTACAGCACAGCAGACAAATGTGAACCACACACCAAACAAGGTATTGTAAGTACATGGCTATGTACTTACACTCTGAATTTAACTGACACAATGATCGGAAATGTTTGCTTTTCTGCAGATCAACAAAAAAATTTCTATAAATTTAAAGGTGTCTTTCAGAGAGAGATAATACCAATTCCTTACACAATTCCTAATTGGAATAGCATTGTGGAGAATATACCTTGGGAGAAAGTATGGACATTTCCTCATAGATATCTGCCTATCAACAAAGTAAAATAAATAACATTTAAGTTAATTCACAAATGTTACCCAACTAAAGTTAGACATTGACGTGAGTTACTATTTTTTTTTCATTCTTCTGAAGAAGTCTTCATTCATTTATTTTGGCAATGCTCCTACACTGGAAAATTTTGGTCAGACTTTTTGGCATGTTTTCAGTGTTATTTTGTAAGTGACTTCTCTTTTTGTTTTCATTTGGATTGTTTGACCATTCAAAAGAGAATACTGGAAAATATTACATAATTAATTTATGTTTCCTGTTAGCTAAATTTCAGATTTATAAAAAAAAGTTTACTGGCTATAAACCTCTTTTTTCTTTATTCAAATTGGACTTAGACAAGTATGTGGAAACTATACCACATCCGGACTGAAGAGCGGGTTCGCGAATCATTTGAGTCAGATCGCGACTTCAGAGGGGGTTCGCGAATCATTTGAGTCAGATCGCTACTTCAGAGCGGGTTTACGAATCATTTGAGTCAGATCGCTACTTCAGAGCGGATTCGCGAATCATTTGAGTCATATCGCGACTTCAGAGCGAGTTCGCGAATCATTTGAGTCATCTGAATCATTTGCGTCAGATCGCGACTTCAGAGCGGGTTCGCGAATCATTTGCGTCATTTGAGTCAGATTGCGACTTCAGAGCGGATTCGCGAATCATTTGAGTCAGATCGGGACTTCGGAGCGGGTTCGCGAATCATTTGAGTCGGATCGCGACTTAAGAGCGGGTTTATGAATCATTTGAATCATTTTAGTCAGATCGCTACTTAAGAGCGGATTCGCGAATCATTTGAGTCGGATCGCGACTTAAGAGCGGGTTTATGAATCATTTGAATCATTTTAGTCAGATCGCTACTTAAGAGCGGATTCGCGAATCATTTGAGTCAGATCGCGACTTCAGAGTGGGTTCGCGAATCATTTGAGTCATCTGAATCATTTGCGTCAGATCGCGACTTCAGAGCGGGTTCGCGAATCATTTGAGTCAGATCGGGACTTCGGAGCGGGTTCGGGAATCATTTGAGTCGGATCGTGACTTCAGAGCGGGTTCGTGAATCATTTGAGTCATTCGGTTTGCAAACAAATTTTCCAATTTCCATAATAAAATAAAGTAATTGAATAGGAGATGTACCTTTCATTTTAAAAACATTGAATTCACTAGATTATCAAAAATAGATAGATAACTAAACACTACTATTCAAAAAGAGTTAGGTAAAAAAACATTTTTTTTAAAGATATCTCTCATGCTCACTAAGGCTGCTATTTCTGATGTATTTTCTGTTTGAATATATATTAAAATGTAATTTATGTGATAACATGCTGAATTTATAGTATCATTCCTCCAGTCTTCAGTGTCACATGATCCTTCAGAAATCATTCTAATATGCTGATTACATTATCAAGAAACATTTCCGATAGATGATTGAAAACATTAACATACAACATACTTTATTTAACATATTTTTGGGGAAACCATGATTGTTAAATTTGTTATGAATAGTAAGTTCAAAAGAACAGCATTTATTTGAAACATTATAAATGTCTTGACTGTCACTTTGCATCCTTATTGAATAAAAATATTAATTACTTAAAAGAAAAACTGATCTTAAATGTTTGTTTGACAAAAACCGAGCTAATATCATCATACATTTTTTTGTAAATGTCAGAAGCATCAGTAGTCACCAGAACAAGACCACAAAGAACTCCAATGACACACTTCAACTTCACCCCATCAAAACAACTCTTAATGTGGTTTCATATAAAAAATGATGCTTTGCTTATAACAAAGACTGCAAATCATGCTAAAAACATCTGTGTTATACCTCACTTAACAAGAACAAGAGCAGTCCTATTTATCAGACACAAGCAGGAGGGCTGAACCGACAGAGGAAGTTGCTGACACTGTTTACATTTCTGCCTTTCTGAGACACACAGCCAAAGTTTCCCACGCAACAGAGAGATCTTTCACCAATTCACATTAAGCTCCTAAACTTATCTTAATTAAAAGTTTTGAATGATAAACTGTAAATGTAACAAAGCTTGCCTTCAATCAAAATGACAAAATTGAGATTTAAATGCTATTATTTATCCAACGCCTGCAGAATGGTACAACTAAACACTGTTTAAACTACACTACTTATTTGACTTGTCCCGTGAGTTATGAGATCACAATTCCTAAACAAAATGTACTATTGTGAGGGCACTAATATTTCTGCTCAATAAACTTTAGAACAAGCATGCTGTGTGTTTCAGTTTTCATTATATTTTATTTGATGGTTCACCAAAAGAGTGCATATATGGCCAAGAACAACATGTGTGGGAAGCCATGAATGAAAGTATAAAAGGAGATGATTCCAGGGAGAGTGTCTAGACATCGTGAGGGAGGAGAACATGGGTGATTCTAAAAGTATACTTATACATGAGTAATAATTAAATTGTCCTCCGTCCTACAAACCCTCTTGGCTCCTTCTGTTTTATTCCTATTCTCTTTCCATCACTGTTTAAATCAGTGCAGTTTAAAAGCTGTAACTTCCCATTTAAATCACCTTGCGGGAACAGATTGTCCTATTAGAACATGGCACAAAAGATGTGCAACTCGTTCAAAGAAATTTGATCCTGCATTATAAATATTAATTCATTTATTTATTTATTTTCAAATTTGTAAATAAAGCAAAAATCAACAGAGTATGTTTTAAAAGAAAATAACTTTTCAGTCTTTCTACTGGAAAATTCCACATTCAATTTAATGTTACTTGCCATATTTTTGTAATTATTTATGACATTTACTAGCAATGTCTGTCTGAAAATCATACATTTTTTTAAGAGTGTAAATATGCTGGGGGAAACTAAAGGGATTCTATTATGCTTTTCACTTTTTCAACTTTAGTTAGTGTGAAGTATTGCTGCTTGAACAAAAAAATAAAAAAAAGATCTGCAAGGTTGCAAAGCCATCAGAAGAGCAGGCATTGTAGTCTTCTCTCTCCGGATCAGGATTGCACAGAATATTGCACACATCTAAATATTTGGGTTGAACTGTTCAGTGTTTAACCACTTATTTCTAGTTTTGAACCTCTTTTGAAAGGCCAAACAAAGAATTTTCTTGAAGCTTTCACAACGAAACATTGTCTCCACAACAAGGTGACAGCGGCAACAGCTAGAACCAAAGTTATGCCTTGTTTCTTTGTGTGAACATTGGGTGGCGTTATAATTCACATGATTTGCGATCCCCAAACTGACTCAAATGATTCGCGATCCTGTTCCGAACTCTCGAATTGATTCAAATGATCCGCGAAGCCGCTCCGAACTCCCGAACTGATTCAAATGATTTGCGATCCCCAAACTGACTCAAATGATTCGCGAACCCGCTCCGATTCCTCGAACTGATTCACGAACCCGCTACGAATGCCCCACCTGACTCAAATGATTCGCGAACCCGCTCCGATTCCTCGAACTGATTCAAATGATTCGCGATCCCGCTCCGAACTCCCAAACTGACTCAAATGATTCTTTGCAACTTTACAGACCTTCTTTATGCACCAAGTGTAATACTCAGAAGAGAAAGGAAAACTTGAAATTGCATCATATGACACCTTTAAATCGTTACTGAGACCCATCCCTTCTCAGCCAATCAGTGTGGGTATAGTTATTAAGCCTCATGACATCATCATAGCATAGCAACAAGATCAACCCGCCATTTTTCTTTTAGCTTAAGATTTCTCCCGATTCCTTAGCAAAAGTTGGTCTCAGCAGCTAAATGAATGGGTATTAAGAGGAAACTCTTAGATAAGAATTTTTACTGCTATTTAGGAGAACACTTAGACTTCTTAGACCTCTTAAATGTTGTGTGAATAGGGCCCCAGAACATGAGGTCTCTGACTTTCAGTCTTCAAATGTGATCAACAAAAGTTAGGTAAACAATTGAGATATTAAATAGATCTCATTTGGGATTTTTCATTCTCTGTTGGGAAGAACATGGGGTTTCCAATTCTGTTTCACACATTCTGCTGTGTCCCAGCAGACACATTCCAAACACTGGCCAGATAAGATTGGGAGTCAGTGAGAACTGGTCATTACCTAAACCATCCCAGCCAATGGAGAGCACTCCATACAGGGCTATCGTCCCAGCTCCTGTATCAGCACAGGAAGCACCCTGCTGCAGATACAGGACAGCTACCATTCAATTGCCTTGGACGCCCGGAAAACTGGTGACAGCAACTGCGTCAATGGGAAGAGCAGGAACCTCTGCTTAATGTCGGATCTATGTGAGTGAGAAAATGAGAGGGTGGTGAGAAAGGGAAGGATGGAGAGAATTATACAGATGATGTAGATCCCATGGGTGTTGGGTGGTCACTGTTTTTATAGTGACTTACATGCAGGTTTTGATCCTTTTGCCAGTTCATCAGCCATGGCACACAGCTTCAACCAGGAGAGCAATCAAGTTAAGCATGACCACAGCTGAGCATGTTAATAGAGCACGACAGTAGAGTTGTGGAAAAAATAAGTTAAATTCTCCTTGGAGATACTTTATAAAACTTAGGAAGAGTTGGTATGATTTCAGCTTCATTAGAAAAGTGTTCTAGTATTCATACTCCATGAAAAGTACTAAGCAACCCATAATCCTGAAAACAGACCAACCAATCAACATTACTGAAGATTGCGGCAAAAGAGATCTGAAGTCCATCTACTCCTATAAAGCATTGTGAATGTAACATAATCAAATATTTATATTAAATGATCTCTCAAAATTAAAATACATTTAAAAAGGGTAATTTCAGCTTTTTTTTTCCCTTAGAACTGCATGGAAATTAGCTCAAATTGAATTTGAATTACTTTTTTTCATTTTTCAATGAAATTCTTAGTTTACACCTCATTATTCGAAGTGTTTTTTGCTTTGTTTTGTTTTGTTTTTTTCACCACATAAAACGTAATAATAGCTTATGCCTCACAATTAAAACTTTTTTTCTTCAGAATTGCAATTTACATTTTGCAATGCTGAGTTAATATCTTGCAAATTCTGAGTTTATATTTCTTTTCTTTTTTTCTCAGAATTGCCAGCTAAAATTTCTTTACTTTTAGTTTTTTAATTTTAATTTAGTGTTCCTGTAGCTCAACTGGTAGAGCACTGCGCTAGCAAGCAAGCGCAAGGTTGGGGGTTCGATTCCCCGGGAACACATGATATGTAAAAATTGATAGCCAGAATGCACTGTAAGTCACTTTGGATAAAAGCATCTGCTAAATGCATAAATTTAATTACATGAATTACAGTGTTTCGAGGGAAGCATAGTTCACTGCCTTAAAAAAAAAAAAAAAAAAAAAAGTTAACACAGTCTTGCACCTTGGTCTTTTTTTTACTAAGGTTTATAAGCGTTTTTATATTATGCATGGCTTACAACTTTTTACTTAGAATTTCTGAAGACTCCAACAACTTGGACAGTCACTGTTGTGCTCCTGGCTTCAAATATTATTGGGGGAATAAATAAAAACGGACATTATCAGTCCATTCTTATAAGGCAAACAATTACCCAATGTACATTATAGGTCTTTGACAGTATTTACAGACTCATGTTTATTCTTTTGACAAAGTGGCGCCATCTACATTGGTGATTCACACGGGACAGTCTGGTGTGAAGGGAACCCATGGTTGCTGTAGCGACAGAGGGTAAAGAGACACCTACACTGACCACAGCACAGTCGGTGAGTCATGAGAATGAGGTTAGTTCACAGGAAATGCATCCCACACAAGTCCTGTGGGCTGAGCACTTAGGGTCAATCAGCTGTGCCAACATGAATGGAGCAGAGGCACACCAGCATGTTGGAACTGGGTGGGAAATAAGAGGAATGGACACTTTGTGTTTGTTCAATTTGCTGTTACTCACATGTTTTCACAAAGTCAGTTTCAATAATCCAAATGTCACTCACACAATGTGATGTAATCTGCGCAGTTGGGCGTTTTGACAGCATCCTGACAAACTTCAAGATGACCTAATTCTGTTTGTGTTTGCCTGCGAGAACTCTAATAGGCACACTAGGTTGGAAAAGTTTTTCAGAAATGGTCAACCACTGGTCAGTGGAAGTGGGAAAGTTGTAAATTGTAACACTTATTCTGTTGAAATTGCAACACGTTAGATTAGGGAACACTATTCAATATTATAATTCCTTATTAGTATATATTACTAGCATATGGGCTGTTTGGTAGTATTCATAAAGCACATATAAATGCATGATCTTTTCTGGATCCTTTAACCATACCCAATAATTAAACAGACATAACTACCTTACTTGCTATAAATGTGCAGCAAATTAAGAGTTTATTAAAGGAAATCTATTAATAGTTTCACTAAACCATGTGTTACCATTGTAACTTCAATACTTTCAATTAAATGTTCAGCAGTACTTTGAATCTGTTCTCAATTTCTCTATTTCTAAATGCAATACCAATCGAAAATCTGGACACTCATTCTTTATCATTATATTTTTCACATCTTAGAATAATGGAAAAATGAAAACTAAGGAATAACACATATGGGGAAAAATTCTGAAATCATACATTTGTGTAGATTTCAGCTCTGTTTACTCTGGACATTCATCAACCAACTTCATGAGATGCATCGTGTGATGTTTTAAAACCAGAAATTCATTATTACATGTGATTTAAAGTATCTGAGCAAAACTCCTTAGATCAAAAGGTTTAGATCATTACAAACATAAATTAAGTCACGTGTCTCCAAACGTTTGAGTGGCAGCTTACATTTTATCAGACAGACATCTCATAGACATTTAACATAATGGCAAAGGTCCTGTTGTTAACTTTTTCGCCGCTTTCTAGCAGTATAGTAGCTCTGTTTAGGACTGACTGATAAACTGGAGTGTCATGCACTGAACCAAACGAGTGGGAATTGAACAATGGCTGTATTATTGGCAGTGTCCTGGGTTCCATGCTGGCAGACTCAGAGCATCAGGCACAATGTGCGTTTGTTACGACGGTTCCGTCTCATCTACACCATTCAGATTATATAACAGTCTGTTCGCTTCTCAGAAAGATGCAAACAGCAGACAGAATGTGCTCCCTGAATATTCGAGATTTCATTTAGTTTGCAGGGTGCTTTGCATCCTCCTGAAATCTGTTGAGTACCATTCACCAGGTACATGTGGTCATGGATTGAACAATTCTGAACTGACCAATTAGTGGGAGTGAATTGAATTAGCCACACCAAACAGGAAGCTGATTTGGAATTTGAATTGAAATCGAATGAAATATCAGTTAAGAAAAATTAACTGAATTGCAATTCAAAGAAATTGTAAAACTTTATTTTGATAGTACACGTTCTGCTTACTATAAGTAACTTTGCAACTATGTGTCAACCACCAGTCATTAGAGTATAAGTAAATGCTTGCTTAACATCTGCCAACTTTTTTATTTTTGATGGCAACTACGTCAACTTATTCTACTAATCAAATCCTAACACTAATGACAGTTAACTGACATGTTGCAAATTAATGAGATAGTTGACATGTAGTTGCAAAGTTACTTTGAGTTATTAGAAGGTCTAATGTGGACTATTAAATAAACTAAATAAACACAAAGGAACTCCGTTTCAATTTTACTTCCATACATCCAAATCTGAATTGCAATTTTGCATCTGGATTGCTTCTTCAAATCAAACTGTCAAGCCAACACTCAAAGTTTGCCATGAGAAATTTAGTTGTTCCATTTACTAATTAAATTTGTATAAACGTATTTGAATTTCAGTGTTTGCATTCAAATCCAAACTGCAGTTCTGTTTGCTTCCACAATTCAAATTCAATTCAAATTAAAGAATAGTGTCACTACTTGGAAACTATTGCACCTTCAGGGGATTCATGTGTGCACAGTCTCTCTGGTGCACATGAGTTATCTTTGCAGCAGCGAGTCTAGTAGTATTGCACACTATCATGTTCCTCCTATATGTCTGTCTTTTGAATTTTTACTCTTTGGCAGAATCTGTTTTTCCTTACTGTCCTGGTTGTGTTTACCTTTCTCCCTGCTGCTGAATGTTCCCAGGACATCCATGTCAGTTGCCATCTACCTACAGTTCTGATAAAACCCAGTGTTATGCACACTGAGATAAGGCTTACTAAGTCAATACCCAAATATCCTCTTTAGACCAAAACATTCTCCACATCTTTACACAATAAAATCTTGTGTTTTGGAATGGGCTGGATAGGGGAGTATCTAAATACTATGTAGTGACACTATTAACTTATTCTGTTAGCATTTTCAGTAATGTGACAGCAGTTTTTAAAAGCTTTTCCAGTAACAAGCTAATGTTTTCCCAATGAGAAAGCAGCGTAGTGCAACCTAACACTATATCAATGTTTTTAAATGTCACATTATATCGGACATGCAAATTACTCCCAAATAAGTTGAGAAAATATTCAAAACCATTTTAATTAAATATATATCAAAATATATGTGATTCTTAGACATGCATGAACTGATTAAATGTATGCTTCAAATCCAATGCAAGTTGCTTTGGATAAAAGTGTCTGCCAAATGCATAAATGTAAAGTTGCTTCCTAAACACTACTGCAATAATACAAATGTGCAAGCACACACACACACGTGTGTCTGGTCAGAAGGGGATCAGTCATGGGGTGCCTAATCAAGCTAACAGACAAATAACAGGCACACTTTTATGAATGATGGTCAACTGCTCATTGTAATGGGCAGAGGGGTTTCTCCAGAAAACCACTGCTAATTGGTTGGGCTGTCAGAAATGTAATTTGTCAAACATTGTGGTTGGTCTACCCTGCAGCCAAAAAAGTGACTGGTGTCCTTCTAAGGAAACTAAACATTTGATTTAATTGAAAAATGGCTTGCCAAATGAGAAATTTCTGACTCATGTTGAATCTGCATGGTCAGAAAAAAACACATCCATGAGCATTAAAGTCATAGTGTTGCACTGAATACATCTGTCTGCCTGTAGATTACCATCTACAAACGATTTATTCAGCTGCAAATAATCTATTGAAATTAATTATGTAAACGTAGAAAAAAAAGGTTTCTTTGGAATCGAAACAGCCAGAGCCAAACAACCATACCTGTAAACTTTTAAAAAGACTGTCTGTTCATAAGGAAGCTGCTATTTTGATCAACCCAACTGTGAATGGCAATTGTTAGTCTACTGTTTCATCTGCATGCAAAACCCACACACTGTTTGTTTTACTTGTTTCCATAGTGATGTTGTCATCCATTAGAAGCTGAACTCAATAGCTCAGGCTGAGCTAAGATAATAGTCCTGAAAGGGTTTGCGTCTGTCGGATTCCTCACATCGTTTACATTGTTCAACCACTCGATGAGACCAGCGTTACTCATTGACCCCTTTTTCCTGTGTATTAGAGGAAACAGTGTGACTCAGATGGTGTGCCTAAACCCCCTCCCGCCCAATTCGCCCGGCTTGGTCAGGGAACTGCAGTCATGCGATCTGCAGATGTTGCTTATTTGCAACTGCTTTCAAGGAAATGACTCTTGAAAAGTGATATTCTAGTTGGGCAGGTCAAAAATAGCCTTAGGAGAGACATCCTAATATTGCTTTTCTTATGCATTTAGAAAGTACTTATCAACCTCAGAAGTTTTATTATAGTCTGGTGGAATAAAATCCATCAGAGTATAATAAGTAAGGATAGCCATAGGCAGTCACAATTATGTTTGCCAGCATTAGAAACCTTGTAAATCTAGCTTGTCAAAGGGGAATATGTCAGCTACAACTCGTAGCTAAACCACTGTGCATCTTTCATTCAATCAGAAAGATATGCTTCATGGCTCATTGGCACTAGCCTGTCTGTCCCAGTTACAATTATAACCTGCAGCTTTAATATCAGATGACAACCGCAAGTCACAGGAGATGACCCTGAACCCATGGATCAAGTGTGTGTTCTTGCTAGAAAATATAATAGTTCAAACTCAAAGAAATCAATGCTGAACTCCAGTAAAGCCAGCTGTGGTTTGAAAATATCAGCATGCAGTTATTGAGATAATTACAGTATTCTGCATTTCTTTCATTAAGTTGAGTATGAAACCTCATTTCCACCACTGATTAAAAAATAAAAAGATAATTGCAACTTTTTATATCACATCTCTTTATTTCTCATTGTTGTGTTTTCATCTTACTATTCTGACTTTCAACTGTCAGAATTGTAGGTTTAAATCTCACAATTCTGACTTCATAACACACAATTGCCAGTAATAATGTCAGAAATGTGATTTATAAATTCGGAATATATTGTTTAAAAATATATATATCTATATTAATTGCAGATTTGGACTTTATAACTCACAATTGCAAGTAAATATCTCACAACTCGCAATTGCATCAGTTTGCATAGTTTAAATATCACAGTTTCTCGCAATTGATAGTTTATATCTGGCAATTCTGAGAAAAAAAAAGTAAGAATTGCAAGTTTATATCAAGTTGAAGTCAGAACTGTCGCCATTACCTTTCAAAAAAATTGTATTCAGTGACGGAAACTGGCTTCCATATTTTTCTCCTTAACCTAACTTAGAGAAAATAGGTATTAAATTGTTCCTAAAAAATAATGGATATGTATGCCACGGGGGAAGAAACAGATGATATGCAAAAGCAAAAGATATCCTGACATACATTATTTTAATTTGTTATGTCTTTATCAACCTATCCTACAATTAATTGAACAAAAAAATTACATGCTTCACACTTTTGCAATAGATGTGCTTTCAACAGCACGGTAAGAAAGGTGGCTAAATCTCAAGTCTCGGAAGCTAAGGGCAATTCTAGAGGCTTGTCCTTGTGCACTTGCAGAACCAGCTCTGTCGGATATGTCAGTGTCCTTTCCCTTGTCGCTGTGGGTGAGGTTTGACTGAACCTTGGCTGTTGTTGCAAAAATGGTTTTCGCAGGATAGTCATCAGTTGCAATACGACAAGTATCGTGGGTTGCTTAACATAACTCCAGAACGTCCAGCACACTGCATGCAGCCGAGAGATTTAATGCTGTACATTCAGCTGGCAAACCGCTCTGTACTACACATTAATCATCATGCTGTCATTCATGGCTAATTTATCACCAAATGTATTAGCATGAAAACTTAATGTTCCTGATTATGTCTGTGCTTCAAGCTTCAATGAGTTTTCTTCCTGTAACATTTGAGAAGCAGTTAATATTTAGCACTTACTATTATTCTGTAAAGTTGTGTCAACCTCCGAACGTGTGTGTTTGTGTGCATGTGTATCTTTTTGGATGGGTGTGTTTGCATGTGTCTTCTATGCCGTGTGTGTTTGTTTACGTATTTAAGTGGCTTGTACCAGTGTTTGTGATTGCAAATGTGTGTGTGTGTGTGTTTATGCTATTATCCAGTCCTATTTGAATGGATTAAGCCCTTCTTATCCAGGTCATTTCTATCCATATGTCATATGTCAAGGTCATGACATGTTTAATTTTGCTGAGAGAAAGAGAGAGAGAGAGAGAGAGAGAGAGAAAGAGAGAGAGAAGAAAAAGAACAAAAAGAAATGGTCAAACTGGAAAGTCAGGATTTATGAAAGCAAGAAAAAAATGTGCGACTGCAAGCATCTGATGAGAGATGAACAAAACGTACCCTTCCTGCAACCTAAAACTACAATCTGTGTCACTCTTTGTGAAGGTGACATTATACTGAATAACTATTATTGAAAGTTTCTGTTACCATGCCGTTCACTATAACCCGTCTCGTCTTCCTACCGTCCGTGTGGACATCTCCAGGCAGGCTTCAAGGGTCAAGAGGTGACATTCCTAAAAACCTCTTAGCACTCTTCCACGGGGATGTGCTCTCTGTGTGTGTGTGTGTGGCAGACGTTGCACATGGTGTGTGACTGTGTGTAAGAGACTGTGTTAAAAGTGCAGCTTTTTGTGAAAAACATTCCTGCAAAGTAGCAAAAGTGAGTCTGCAGGATACATTTGCTAAATTTGTACTTTTATTTGCACATTACACATCTGTTTGGAATACTTGATTCTGATTGGTCAATTACAGAATTCTGTTGACAAATATGTTTGTATAACGACACTTAAGCATGATCTTCTTTATATCTATTTTCTTTCACTGCACTTTTTCAATCACTTTGAATTTCAATTACTGATAAAGGAGGTGAATTTGAAACTTGAACGTAAAACGTGTTCAACAAATTCAATTGTCTTAAATCTGTCCAATCAAATCACGTCTTGGACTGAGCATTTTGACATCAGCCATTATGCATTTATGTATTGATTTCAAGTTACTGCTCTGTCATTCTGACATGTCCACAAATCAAAGAATAGATCAATATGTCATCTAATCATATCTTCTATGTTCGCCACCAAGGTGTAACCATGCTGGGGTGGCTCATTCATATTTTTTAGTAGTGCAATCCAGACATACAACGTGACAAGGAGGAACTCCCTAATGGGCCTGATGCAAAGACAAAAGGGTTTCCCCAAAACTCAGCAGATGAGCCGGTTCTGAGTTTTTCATGGAGGAGAATGCTGATTTGCTGGTGCTTTTATGCATGGCTATTTGTTATGACAGCACACTGAGCACTCTTGCAAGCGTACACTTTTACGGACATTGCTTCAGACACATGAGGGTGTGGTGCATTAGTACAGCTTGTCTCTCACTCTTTGAATGGGCCACCTGGGCACTGCTTATGTCATCATTTCCAACTTCTTCCACCCTGGAAATCAAAATAAACAATGACAAGAAAAGATAAACATGATTGGGAGGGTGCTAGACCTTGCTTACTACTCCTCGCAATGACTCAGTGTTTAGACTGATGCTCTAATTCAGTGTTTGGCGGCACTAAACACGACACTGTTGAGAATCTTTGAAGACCCCCTTCCCGAAATCTCGCAACGGTTACCGGAAATCTGACGTAAGGCACAAGTGACCCCCATTAAGGGGAGGATTGTATGTGTTAATCTCCACATACTGACAGACACATTGAGTCAGCAGTCACATTCCACTGGAGTCAAACAGCAAATTAGCCCACTATCCTGAAACATACACTCTTGCTGCTGTAATTAGTGGGGTTTGATAGGACAAGCATCACTATTACTGTCAGTCATATTTCATAGGGGTCACAGGGAATATCTCTTTGTATTAAACTAGTGTATAGCAGTCTAAAATCAAGTTGAGAAGAGTCTGACATTATTAAGCAATCAGAGTTACGAGTTTTATCAGCCAAAATTGTTCAAATTGACAATGTATTTAAAGGGTTAGCTCACCCAAAAATTTAAATTAGCCCATAAATTACTCACCCTGAAGTCATCCTAGGTGTATATGACCTTCTTCTTTCAGACGAATCCAGTCGGAGTTATATTAAAAGTTGTCTTTAATCTTTCAAGCTGATTAATGCCACTCAGCGGGTGTTGCATGCATCAGTCCAAAAGAAGTTAAATAAAAAGCGCCCAATCCAAAAAAAAAAAAAAAAAAGAGTGTCTCACACGGTTCTGGGGTGTGAAGGAAAACCAATCTCCTCTTGGCTTATAACAAAATCCTCCAATATTCTTCTTTACAAATCTTAATTTTTATTTCTAATTAGTGACCGCTGTTTTGTAATGATCTCTCCCCTGCGCTTCCTCGTTTGTCACTTTTGAGTTGCGCATGCGCAAACTGGACTTCATACGTCATCTGCCCTGGAACTGCTTCTGTGTACAACACTGTGTGCTAGCTACATTAAAGTGGTTATTACATTCTGAATATGAATATTTTGACATTTTGGTGAAACGCTCCCGAATCACATCAGTCCAAAAATACATCATGATGAGGAAAAAAATATATATAGTAGGGGTGGGCGGATCGATCTAAATATCGATAGTATCGATGAAAACACTGGTATTTGTATCGGATCGATACAATTGAAATTGAATCGATATTTTAATTTAAATATCTCTCATCTACGTTCATTATACTTTGCTAGTGTCTTCTACCTCTACAATCCTGAGCAAACGCTGCTTTCACATCCTGGCCCACTTTGCTACTCCTCCCCCTCCTGCTGCTCTGCTGTGAGTCGCAGGACCAGCCAAACTATGAAGAAAAGTGCGACTTATAGTCCGGAAAATACGGTAATAATAAGTTTCTTCATATTGCATTAGTTTCTGATAGGACTAAATTAGTAAAAGAATAAAAATTGCACCACAAAATATCTCCATGATTAAACTGTTTTTGCACTTCCTGTTTTTCCCTGCTTGAGAACTTCTGTCCAATGACCTTGAAGCACTCCTCTAGTTTTGTTTACTATTTCTGGTCCACTTTCCAAAAAAGTGTGAAAGCGAACGCACAAAACAAAACAAAAATTCAACATTGTATTTGGTCCGGACAAAAGCAAGTGAACTAGCAGACATTCCTGTGTGAATGAATACACCCTTAGACATCCTGGAGATTTCAAATACATTTCATTGCTATTGTCTCAGAGGAAGTGTTCGTCAACGCAGCACATCATAATTTCTGCTGGGAAACGCCACACTCAGACTCAGAGACCCCCCCCCCCCCCCCCACTCCATCTATCATCCAATCACCTTCGAGCCTAGATTAGGGGAAGCCAATGGTTGCACACTAAAGCCAAAGAAATCCAAATGAGTCACGGATGTGTGAGAAGTGACGTATAAAATGGAGGTATACTATTGCTGACGTGTGACAGAAGTGAGATCTGAAGTGCATCCCAGGACAAGTGGTTTCCTGTAAGTTTTCCACACTGATTATCAACAGGCAACACAGAGAAGTAGGCCGAATCCCAAGGGCAGTAATTTCAAACACATGTGTCTAGAAACATGTTGCCCAGTCAAACTAAATCTGCTTTTCTAACTGAGAGGACCATTTTATTGATCAGAGGCTGCTGTTTCTTGGCTCATGAGATTGAGTTTTATGTTATGTTTGAGAGAAGTTTTTTAAAGAAACAATAAGCCATAAGTTAGCCGATAGCTGAAATACAATTGGAATAAAATGCTAACTGAATAGCAGTCAGGATCATTTATAGACTTTATTGCATCTCATGCCAAGTTTTCTTGGCATGAGATGAATCAGACACATTGCAAAGACACAAACTGTTTATCCGTTGACTCCAAGATGTAGTATTTCATACAATGCTTTGTATGTCTTATAACATAGTTTTGTTATGTCGAGTTCAGTGATTCAAGAGGTTTAGCAAACAACTTAATTTGGAAGTTGAAAAATTTAGTTTATTAGTCACAAACGCATGCAAAATTACTGACATGCATTACAGACTAACACTGAAGCTCACAAACAGGATGTTAATTAGATCTACTTTGAACCTTAAATGACCTTACTGTGATTTCTTGTTAACCCTTTCTCTTCAGGACTACATATTTGAAGCATTACATTTCCTGTCTCTTACAAACATAACTCGTTTTCCTTTTCGCTGGGCATGTTTGTCTTTGGTGTGTATGTGTGTGCGTTTGAAGTCTGTCTCCTGTCTCCTTGAGGTTGCTCGGAGCAGTGGGCGTGGCTTCGGCAGAGGTGTGATTAACTCTGACTGACTCAGGTACAGGTGTTTTGAAAGTAGAGGGACGCACCTGTAACATCCTCCTGCTTATTTTAGTTTCAGACTGACAGTCGGCTCACTCCTTCACACGCAAACCTCTGTCATGACCTAAACACACACACACACATACACACACACACATGCATAAATGGGCGCTATGACCAAGAATCACACCATTATTAATTTTATATTACAGTAACAATAAATATTATAATTAGTGCTGTCAACTGATTAAAAAAATAACTGGTTAATCACACTTTTTTTTCTAAAATTAATCACGATTAATACCACCCAACATTAAAGTTTTTAGATTTAATTTCATATTGCTATTATTTCACATTCAAACTTCAAATGAATGTAGAAACAACAAAAAGCTAATATATTTTTAATATTTGTTTAATGGTATATTTTTATGACTAAAAGCATGCATCACTGATACTCAGTACTAATGATTTCTCTATGAAATTGTTTTTTTTCCCCTAATGTTTAACCATTGTGATTTAAACATTGTAAATCTTAAAATCCTCGAATGTTTTCCTCAAAAACCTTAATTTCTTTGTGAAAACAGAAAGACATGGACATCTTGAATGATATGGGCATGAGTAAATCATCAGGACATTTTTATTCTGGAAGTGAACTAATCCTTTAAAGTCTCTACTAATGAGTTGAGGAATGAGGGAGACAGTGCTGCTGCTCCAGGACAGTTTTGAAAATATTAAATCATATAACAAATACTTACATGCACAGTTTTATGCATGTTAATGGACAATAATTTATGTTTATATTTATGCATACATTGTTAAAAAATGAACAGGTTAAAATTACGCAACACTTCAAAAAAGGCTCCAAAATAAAAATTTCAAAGAAATAAAACAAAATTTTGATTGGATGAGCCACATTTAAAGGTCATCCTTTGACCTGTATCCACACATGTTCTACATATAATCCAGAAATCTTTCATGTTCCACTTAGTATTTTATATTAGTTCATATTTCTGTGTAAAAACATAAATAAAGTCCTGTCCCAATGATAGCCACACAAATAGAAGCATTAGCTTTCTGACAGATTAAACGGAGGTTTCGGCCATTGATTCTTTGCCTTAGAAAAGCAAATGACTCTTGTATCACTTTGGCACAATCAATCTGTGAAGTGACATTGAGTGCTATTGTGATCGGCGCTCATGTCATGTGGAATTTCCTGTAAGATGGCAATAGTGACGTAAACTGTCTCGAGAGTCAAAAGAACTGATTGAATCATCAGGCACTACAAAGTGAAGGGAGGTATACCGGAGGAGATGGACTATTGTTTGAGAAGCGTGTCCAGCTAGTATGTTTGAAATGTTTGATGATATCATCCCCATCTGAAATCAACCTGATTGTTCATTCATATTTTAACATACAGTATAAGCACTTGTATGCTACAGATTTACCATACCTTTACATTTTTAAATCACAGTATTTAATGTTTTACTGACATAGCATAGCAACAAGCACCATGTGAAAAGCAAACAATGTAGTCCCATTCAGAACTGTTTTTCATACCATCTTAAGCAAACAAAATCACACACAAAAAAAAAAAAACGGAAGTAACAATGATTTTAACATTACATTTTGAAGTTGAAAGTCTAAAAGAGTTTTTTTTTTTTTTTTTTTTTTTTGCTGTATATAATGGTTTATTTACAACTTGTAAATTTACAATTTAAAATGTTAACATTAAAAAAATTTTAAATGTCGATAGTATAGCTCTGACCATTTTGATGATTAATGGTCAGTATGTACTGAATCTTCTTGACAAATCTGAACACAGTTTGTGAGGGCCATAAAGAAAGTATTTTTAATAAGAGAACAATCTGAGAAACAGTAACAATATCTAGAAGAAGCGATTGAGATATTAAAGTCATCTAACTCGGGGATTTCACTGAGAATAATCAAAAAATGTACCTGTATTTAAAGGGATAATCCACCCAAAACATCATTATCATTTATTCGCCTTCATGTGGTTCTAAATCTGTATGCATTTTTTCAATTCACAAACTAAAACATGCGATTTTTGAAGATAGTTGGGAACCAAACAACATTGGAGCGCATTGATTTTCATTTTACAGAAAACAAAGACACTGAGAAGTTTCTCTAAATATCTTCTTTCATGCTCCACAGACGAAAAGAATGTAATACAGTTTTTGATGACTTGTTGGTGAGCAAATGATGGCAGAATTATCCAATCCTTTAAGTGCACCAACTATACATTGTTCTTACAACTTTCTTCCTTCGTTATAATTTAAACCCTAGGCTATCTTTGCACAGAAATAAAAATCCCTGTAATAAAATCCCACATTTAATGAATATTCTATTTCTAAATTACCCAGCTGATCTTAATGACAGGAGTTTTATAGTCTCGTAAAGTCAGACAGTAACACAAAATCACACCCACTCTTATCCTACAATTATTAAAATTTCTATTCTCCCTTCTGTCATACAGGATGCGCCCACACATCTGAGAGATGACTAACTGCTCACCTGGAGTATAATTAAAATCCCTCTGGCTTCTGAGAACGTATGAGGCATAGAGGGTCTTGTGACTCACGACCAGTCAGTTAATATCAGCCTGCCTTGAATGAACAGGACAGTGGTGAAATCAAATCTAGACCTGCGCCAAGAAGCTCAGAAAGCCTGGGGCAAAAAAAGCAACTAAAAAAAGCTTCACATAAAAAGCATCCCATTTCTAAACTCCAGGTGGGAATTTGGGAAAAAGTGATTACATGAGTCACATTGGGTGAAAATGCGTCTCGACAGGTGGGATTTTTTTGAAATTGGGTCTATTGAATCAGGAGATAAAATGAGAGATGAAAACAGGGAGGAAAAACATGAAGAACATGTTATGTATTCTTTAACTGTGTATTTTGTAAGTAGTGGTACTAACACTTTTTCGGTTACAAACCACTTTTCCAACATGTATGTGATGCGGTTACAATTTTAAACAAAGTGACGTTGCTGTTGTTAATATCATGTTGCATTTCTTTAAACTATGAGACTGGAAAGATCCCTAACACTCTCTAATTTAATTCTATGCATTTAATGTCCCATATGGACCACTGATCTAGAACAGGACAGAGCAACGCTTGCATGCCTGACCGCTCCTGGCCCACTTCTACTCTTACATAAACCTGATAATTGCACTTACACATGCACACACACGCTCCCTTTGGCTTCAGCCTGTGGCTACAACACAGGGATTGGTACAGTTGTCAATTAACCTAGAATATGCCCCTGTTTACCCATAGGCTGCTCCAGTTTACCTGAGCTTTAAGTAACAGGGGTGTTTCGTGCTAGGTTTCCAAGAACAACTACCTG
The DNA here is from genome assembly GCF_003368295.1 of Carassius auratus. Lineage (NCBI taxonomy): Eukaryota > Metazoa > Chordata > Actinopteri > Cypriniformes > Cyprinidae > Carassius > Carassius auratus. The sequence goes on along the minus strand of NC_039278.1, from coordinate 16,110,228 downwards.
TGGGGGTCTATTCAATTATGTTAAACACTAGCCAGTAGAGGTCATTCTCACTGCTTGTTTCAAACCTTTATATACCTCTCTAGTCTTTACTGGATTTTGGGAACTAATCTGTATGAATGCTTTGATTGTGAACCATGGCATTAGCAATGCCAAAACATGGGTTCAGTTCCCAGGGAATGCAAGAACCAATTCAAATATAAATCTGTACTTTGAATGTAATATAAGTTGCCTTGAAAAAAGCACCTTCCAATTGTATTTGTAAACCGATCCATCAGAGAGACATCCTGACAACACTCCGCTAAACACACACACACAAATCTGGCCTTTTTAAGAAGGTAACGAGCAGCCTCAGTAACAAGCAGCCAAACATTTACATTTATTGATTTGGAAAACCATTTTTATTTATATTTATTTAGCATTCCCTGGAGACTTTGGCATTGCTAGCATTGTTGTTTGAGCTACAGGGATGCCTAAACATTAGGCCTTTACGGAAAAGCTATTTTTTAAACTTTTTCTACAGAAACAAATGCAAAAACTTTCATTTGAAGAACTGCAATAATCAGAACTGTAGAATATTCACAAACTGTAATCTGTAAACTATAATGGATGTTGTTCATGATGATTGTGGAGGAGCCTAATGATGATTTTCCACGCAGCTTACAATAAAACTGGCGAAAACATTGCACAGACTAACACTGATGGAAGAAGTGGAGCTGTATATCACATTGTGGGCTTTTCTATAACTCAAACAGTTCAGCATGGTGCTAACAACAGCAAAAGTCATAGGTTCGATTCTCAAAACAAAACAAGAACTTATCGCATGTAAATATGTACTTTGAATGCAACGTATGTTTGCTTGGATGAAAGCATCTACCAAGCAGCCAAGTATTTACATTTATACATTATGAAGACACTGTTAGGATGTACATTTCAACTCTTTTATGTAATTATTTATTTTATTTTATTATTATTTTCATTCCCTGGGGTTCAAACCCATGACTTTGGCATTCCCAGCACCATGCTCAACGTTAGCCCTTTTCAGAAAAGCCGTCCTTATAATACTTTCACTTCATAACAAATGCTTAAAGCCAGTTCTTTCATTCTAAACATCTACAGAGAATCACAAAATCTAAATTTTCAAGAACCATAACAATCACAGTTCCAGAACAATAGCTCAGAGGATTCACAAACTGTAATCGGTAACTATAATAGAGGTTGCTGGAGGTCCCTAATGGCCGTGGAGGAGCTTAATGATTTACTGTTTTACAGTAGGGAGCAGCTGAATTACATAATGACAGCTCATAATTTATGCTTCATTACATCTGAAAACTAAATTAAATGAGCAGTGCTGAATTCATTCAAGTGTGCGTGCCAAATGGGAAGCTCAGAGTGGATTATACGTATATGTGCGTGTGTCGGTAACCAGCACCTATTCTTGTTGCAGGGTTAGAATGCACATCGCTGTTTCTATATTTGTAGGTGACAATTGGGTGTTCAATTCTGAGCTCTTCTAGAACTGAGGAAATGCTGTATATTTATAACACAGACTGGGAACCCACTTCAGTCCTCACTCTCACTTTATCTGTCTCTCTTCAGAAAGATTTTTATGTAAAAACATAGTTAATTTTAAAGAGATTAAAGATGCAGTCATTCTGTTTGAAACTCTGTTTGGTTTGATGTAGAAAGGGGTCAGCCGATTATTTGTTATGTGAAACTGGTTCCTGCACTTTGGTTTTATTATGAGTACATTTGTATTTGGCTTGCTTTATTTTCTTTACCTCCTCCATCTATCAAGCTTTAATTTGTTCAGTTACGGAGTTCGTATTTGATATGTGTCAGGTGGCTGTCTGATTGGAGAAAATAACCATCTGGTACATTTTCGACAACATAGGCAGTGTTTATTTAAGTTTGTGCCCATGACTATGTGTATATGTGTCTGTGTGTGTATGTGTGTGTGTGTGTGTGTGTGTGTGTCACACATTCACATACAGTAACACACAGCTCATGGGAACCAGAAGAACAGGTCAGACAACAGATAAAGGGGGACAACAGGAAACGAGGATGAGTCGTATGTATTTAGCTGCGGGTGGCAGGCTTAGCCAACACACAAAACCATCATTAACACAATCTCAACACAAAACACTCTAGTTTGTTTATTACAGGTTAGGATACCAGATGCCCTAATGCATTTGCCAAATAAAATGATCGACTCCAGTTAAAATCACTGACTCATAAAAACAGAGACATCTTTATAATCAGACAATAAAGACATCTTTATAATCTTAATAAACACTGCAGCAAGCCAATTAGTAACATCTGTACTGTCAAAATAAACCTTACAATTCTTACTTTCAAAAACTTGCATTTTGATCATCCTATTAAAGTTATAGACTCATATTAACACTGTGCTCTTATTTGCACTTTCCAATCATATCTAAAACCCTACAGGTGATGCAACTACTGTGGTTGCAATCATGCTGGCACTTTTCCTTAAAGCTGCTATGTGCAATTACACTAAGCGTAAAATACTTTTTCTATTCCAGTTTAATGTGTGGAATAGTACAACATACTAGTAACACTTTGGAAAATGTTACATAAATATTTGGTAGTAATGCATTAGAAATCAAACAATGAACAATACTTTTACAGCATTTAATAAGCATGTAAAAAAAGTTAATTTCTATATATAGTAATATCTTTTCAACATTTTGTAATTTGTAAAGGATGCAGGCAGAAATGAACAAATTAGTTATTATTAATAGTCATGAATGAATCTCTAAATGAAATTATGTTTTGAAATAAATATATCTATCTAGGCAAAGAAGGTATATACACACACACACACACACACACACACATCTCCCAAAGCAGTTTACGTACATGCAAACATACTTCAGATCAAGTTTTTGGACTTATAAGGCGTATATATGAAGACAAAGGAACATGTCGAGGGAGAAAGATTTTCAAAGAAAGTGGGAAAAAGAGCAAAGCGCGGATCAAGTGAGGCAGAGAACGAGAGTCTAGTTAATCATTTGTCAGCGACTGTGGTGGATCTAGCCAGCGTGTTGACAACGGGCCCAGTGTTCCCTGGTTCCTCTGATGGAGATTAGAGCTGGACTCATCCAACCATTCACGGGGTGGAAAGAGAGAGAGAGGAACATGAGGGGTCTGGTGGGAAAGCAGGGTTTTGGATTCAACACAAATGGAAGTCCAGCAGAACAAGGCAGCGAATCCACAGGGATTCAGGCTAGAACAGCATTCTGGGAGATCACAGCACTGGCTTTCAACACTCCCCGAAACACCCACGCACTCTCTCCTGCAACTGTGTACCTTTTCTGATGTTTGCAAACTGATGCTTTTTTGGATAAAATTACATCATGCATCAATCCTTCAATGAAAATACGATCCTACACAGCACAACAAGCCACAGTCCTGAGCGGCAGCAGAAGATTCTTACGCAAGCTGTAAACTCTCAGGCATAAACTAGACCGGCCGGGGAACAAACCAAACACACATGATGTTGACAGAGTAATTATCTGCTGATAGGACAAGCAGACTCATAACCGGTCACATCTCTTTCCCTGAAAGCAGGTACATTCAACCCATGATATCAGCTGTCCAAACACGCTCTGGCTACACAGTGTACCCTTGTATGGCCCCGAGGCCATCAGCATCCACCCACACATGTCTCTTTTGCCCTCTCTGTGCACATTACGAGATCCGTGTGATATTGCTGCTTTTCTAATCAGATTAGACTAATATATTCAGCTGGTAAATCTTGCAGTAACCTTTATTTGTGTACGTTTGTTCATTTATCTGAACAACCCAACAGCATGCTGTTGTAGTCATTAACCACTTCTTAATAAGCAATACTCTGGAATATTGTGCAAGCAGGGCACATCAGGACGCAGGCTAATAAGGCAAGATGCATCCTCAAACCATGTGCACTGCATGCTGTTTGCTAGACACAGTCCTGCCACCTAGTGGCTTCCTGTGGAGAAACAAGTGCATGGTACAGGATAGTACTGAACGATCAGTGCTTTTGACTAAACTCAATGGTTTGTGCGCAAAATATACATAATATTTTAAAGTAAATACATTTTTCCCAATTTTAGCATGTTGAAACTTTTCAAAATTAAACAATGGATAAAATCTGTCTGATTAAAGGAACAGTGTATTCACTACAGAAAAGATGGTACATGTGGCATAGCATAGTTTAAATAAAAAAGACCTGGACTGATAACTGTAAAATTTTGTGCACAAATCCTGCAAATCATTACCATACACCACCATTGTGCTTCTGAGAAAGGTACTTAGAAGCATGACAAATATGAAAATGTTGTGACTATATTTTGATGGATTTCCTATTGAAAATACGTTTGTGGCCAGATACATGCATCATAAATTATGTAAATTAGCACTAAAATGGACCTTTTAGTGGAATATAAAATGTAAAAAATGTGTAAAATACAGATTATTGCTACTGTAACAATCAGTTGTACTAAAGGTACCAATTGTTTTTTGTTTGTTTTTTTTGTGCAAATTTTGACGAGTTAAAATGTACTTTCCTATAATACCATATTTCCAATTGTAAAGATGTTTTGTGTACAGATACATGCCTCATCTACCCATAAATAAGTACTAATATGCACGTTTAGAGGTATATAAAATGTACAAAAGTGTACATTTCAGATTATCAGATAAAGCTGTTTTACCACTAAAAGTAAAAAAAAATAGCTGACATGTGAACAGACATAGTCAAAAAACCAAGATATTATCCTGCTTTTGAATGTGTTTATAGCTTGTTGAAGGGGGAGGGGGGGTTGAATCACCTCTTAACCTGCGTGTTTAATGCAGCCCCAAAACATAAAACACACTGCAAACGTGCAGCTTCATCATAACTCACTCAAACCCACACCTACGCACAGTCGCACACACCCGCTCATCCACACCTACACATGCAGGAAGAGGGAAGGTTGAAGATCCACCCACGCACACTTTAAAAACACACCCGGTGCCGTCCAAACACGCATCTTCTTCTGTAGCAGAGCAACATACAAATACCCCTATGCTGACATCCACATCTGAACATCAAAGCCAAAAAAAATGCTCTGATTAAGACCTTCTTTTCTATAAAAAGGAAAGTAATACGTGTAAAATAAAAGAAGGGAGAAAGCAAAAGTAAAAGATCAAAGGTAGCAAAAAGCTTGGTTCAAGCGGGACAGATGTTTATGTCTTTACCGGTGGGCGTCAAGATCTTAAGGGATATACGAAGAAGAACTTTTCTTTTCTCTTTATGGGAAGACCTTAGTTACTAATCTTCAATTAAAACATAATTTTTCCTCTGTTGGTTAATGAAAGTGATACAGTGATTACGATTGCCAGAAGAAGGTATAGACAATAAATCAACTGTAATAATTTGTCAAAAGGTTTTAATATGTCATATTAGAAATACACCCATATGCAATGGATATCTCAAATGTTTCTCATTTCACAGTGAATTAGGGCTTTTAAATTTTGTCATTCATAATGCATGTGACAGCTGACGCTGTGCTAATAATAACTGATCTGTTCATCCTCTGGATTTAATCCATTCAGCCACAATAACCTGTGTGAGATTTACAAAAAGATATAAACAAAAATCCGAGAGGCAAATGCTATGTGCCTCGCATCAGATTTATGCAAAATGCTTGTAAACGTGGCTGAGGTTGGAATTCATTTCAAGGTCATTTTAACAACAGTCAAAATTTCAAGCAAATATCTGACCGACAGTTTTAATGTTATATGTCTGATGTTACACTTATTCAAATCCATCAGGAAGCCACAGTATTGAGCAGAGTATGTACACGACTTGCAAAAACAGCACAAATGACTTAGAAATGCAAATTGAAATATTCAGTAACATCCTGATAAGTCGGTGTTTAAAATTAATCTTATAAATGCTAATGTAAAAAATAATAATATTAAGAGGCAGAATGGATATTAAGTCTTTTGAAAACTTATAAATACTTCCTTAGTTCTTGCTGTGCATATATGTGCCAAAGGTCCATGATGACGTCTTTCAATGTTTCATTCGAATCATTCATAAATGGGCCAGCATCCATCATAAAGCACTTTAAATCAAAGCCACAAACAAATACTATGGAAATACCCACAATTTCTGTACAAATGCACTGGGCAAACTGCCACATTTCCATAGTTTATTCAACACTCATATTTTTCCAGACAAATATTTTGAACCAGAACTCTTTTCTGTGCTTGTGTTGTGTCAATGCATGACACAAAGTGTTTCTGAACGAGTACTGTGACTGAGAAATAACCCCCTGTTTAAGAACATATCATTTTTATTCGACTCCAATATTTTATGTACAATATAATAACTTTATACCCAAGGTATAAAAAGTAATCTGACCTTTGCTTGAAAACAACACTGCTCTAAAAGTGGGACAGATCCACAAGTAACAAAATACTCTGCGATTAATCTATGTCATTTAGAACTTGCTTGAACGTTGAGGAGAGACCAGAACATATCCAGGTGAAGCCGGAAAGAAACTTCATGTAGACCCCTAATTTTACATTCAAAGCCCATTAAGGCCTGGGGTGGGGCGTTTCACTCATTTACGTGTCGTTGATTGACCATCAAACCATCATAATCACTCGCTACTGAGGGAATCACAACACATCAACACAAGAGGAGCCTAAGCAATACTTCCACATGAGCTCAGTCCAGCTATTTCAGCCCTCCAGGATGGCTAAGGAGTGGACACTTCTGTTGCTCTGTGGCATTCTGGGGTCTGGATGCAGCGAAAAGCCAGCATGGTTCAAGAACATCACAACAAGTCTTTTTAAATCCCCTGGAGATATTCTGATTGGAGGACTTTTCCCCATTAACGAACTGACCAGTGACCTGAGCAAACGGGTAAAGCCTGACGATCTTGAGTGCAACAGGTAAAATCATGAAGGAAGCCACATAGTCTAGGAATCTGAAAATGCTTTCCTCCTAAAATCACTGTTTCTGTTTTGGCAGTATAAGCACGTACGGTGTGTCTCTCGCATTGGCGATGAAGTTCTCTTTGGACGAAATCAATTCTAAAGAGTATCTTCTCCCTGGAATCACACTGGGATTTGAGAGTTACGACACGTGCATGCAACCAGCCGTGGTCATGAGGCCCGTCCTCCAGCTTCTCACAAAGGAATCGACAAAAGAATTGGACATTGCCTGTAACTACACCGACTACAAGCCTCGTGTTATAGCTATCATAGGACCAAACAGCTCCGAGCTGGTCCCAGTTATTGGAAAGCTGATTGGATTTTTCTTGATGCCTCTGGTGAGTTGACATGAAGTGTTAGATTTAAAGAATCCAAAAGGATGTTTAAAGGATTGTTTTTGTAAGCAAAATACTTATTTATTTGAATATGTTATTTAAACTGTTTCAGCAAATTCATGCAATGATATAACAGGCATGACTGGCCACTTAACTAGTAGGATGTTCCTCTTGTTTTTGAATTTCTCTAATTTCTCACATTTTTAGATTAGCTATGGTGCCACCAGCGACGTGTTCAGTGACAAAGAGACCTTCCCGTCCTTCATGCGCACAGTCCCTAGTGATCGCTGGCAGGTTGCCGCCATGGTGCAGCTTCTGAAAGAGTTTGGGTGGAAGTGGGTTTCGGTAGTAGGTAGTGATGATGAATACGGACAGAAGGGTCAGGAGCTGTTCTCCAGCATGGCCAATGAGCAGTCCATCTGTGTGGCATATCAGGGTTTGATTCCTGTATACAGCGATCAAGAGCAAACGGTGAAAGAGATTCTCAGTCGTATTGAGGACGCCAAAGTGGGAGTGGTGGTGGTCTTCTCTTCTCCAAAGCCAGCAAGAGACTTCTTCATAGAGGTGAAAAGCTTTATGCAATTTTAAATGGGTCATATTATGGAAAAAAATGGTCTTTTGAAGCAAAATTTTTAAATACTTTGAAATAATAGAGTTGTAGAGATGATCACCCAAAACAATACTCTGCCAGGGACATTCAACTCTGCGATCAACAAGTGTCAGGTGTGCTAGTCACACCCCATCCAGGCGGCACTTAAAAACACAAACCACAAGCACACACCTAGGCTGAGGTGTCACAACACCCCATAACAACAGCTGGACCCAGTTTAACGAAGGCTTTGTTATTTCTAGCAATTCACAAAGTTCAAAGATTGGTTGAATGAGCTGCCAATCTGAGATCACCGCATCTTTCAAGAAAAAGCTGAAGACAGATCGCTTACCTGATCTCCAGTACAACCATAAACAAAGGCACTTACTTTAAAATTGGCATTTTGCACTACACATTTTTTTCCCCTTATGACAATTTGCTTGTAATGTTCCTCATCTACATTTAGTGGTTGCCCAACCAGAATATGCTGATGCAGGTCTGAGAAATTGGGGGGGGGGGGTGGGGGAGCAAGGTCTCAAGACATGCTTTTTTCAAGTTTAACTAACGTGATGCTTAAGATGCTGCAAAAGATGTGAGATGGAAGACACAAGAGCAACAGTCAAAGATGTCCATGTAGCACGTTTAAATAGAAAAACAATAGAAAAGCAGCACACCGGAATGCAAACAATAATCTCTTAAAGTCCCTTAAAGTCAAAGCAGCAAAACTAGCCTGATTAAATTTAAGGCTTAAAAAAGAGTGGAAAATGGTCACAAAACAAATTGTGAAGTTATATTAATGCAAGAAATCTTGACTGACATTATTAGTGGCATTCAGGGAAAAATATACATATAAATTTTAAGGCTGCCCCCCAATAGTCGATGAGGCTTAATAAACAAAAATTGTAGTTGGTTAGTCAGAGAAAAAAAACTATCGGTCAGTAAAAGACAGATTGTTAACAGCTGGTCCTTAAGGTAATTATAGTATATCAGGCATGTGCTTGAGTATCGAATATGATATATATTAACTCCAAGCAGATATTTAAGAAGTTAATTAATATAAACATAATTAGCCAGCCAACTATTTGTTGACAAAAAATCTTTAGTCAAGTCAGCGCTCTCTGTCTCTCTCTCTCTCTCTGTATATATATATGTGTGTGTGTGTGTGTGTGTGTGTGTGTGTGAGTGTTCGTGGGTGGGTGGGTATGTTCCTCTATTTTTCAGTCACTGCTTTATATTCATAAGTCTACAGGTTTGGTGATTCTAAATGCTTTTGTGATGAGCAGGTAATCAAACGAAACATGACAGGTGTTTGGGTGGCAAGCACAGCATGGGCTCTGAATGATGCTGTAGCCACCCTGCCCGGGATCAGTTCAATAGGAACAGTGCTGGCGTTTGCAGACATCACAAGACCTCTTCACTTATTCACTCCTTATATCGATGAGCTCTTCACCAAATTGGAGGAGATGCCAATCCCCGAGCAGCCAGATACAGATATCTCTCCTCTGGACAACCCTTGCCCAATGTGCAGCTACCTAAGCAAAGCCAATGTGAGCATGGTACAGACGGTGGAGCGGTCAGCTTTCAGTGTGTATACTGCCATCTACTGTGCTGCTCATGCACTCCATAACTTGCTGGGATGCAATGCCACCCACTGCGCTCTAAATCCCAGGACTGACAATGTTTATCCATGGCAGGTAATCACACGCAATCTATTATTCCCGTAAATCTGCTTGTTTTATCCTAGAAGATTAAGAGTATACTAATAGAAGATCTATGGTCCTTTCTACAGCTGTTACAGAGTCTCCAAAAACTTTCTGTAGATCTCGAGGGGGTTAATTTTAAGTTTGATAAAGAGGGTAATCCAAACGTTGGCTATGATGTTATGCAATGGAACTTTAGTGACAACACTGTGCACTTGGACATAATTGGAAACTTTTATCAGAACCTAACAATTAATGAAAAGAAAATAAAGTGGCACACGGAAAACGGAAAGGTATGAATGGAACATTAACACTGTTTGCACTTGAAATGCTTTTATCAATAATTAATAACTAATTTATTTATATGTATAAATGCTATCTAAATGCATCATATTACCTTGTTTTCTACCACCCAATAGTTTTGACACACTTTCTCATGATCTTAAAAATCCTTTAAAGAGATAGTCACCCAAACATGAAAATTCTGTCATCATTTCCTCACCCTCGTGTCATTCCAAACCTGTTTGAATTTCTCCTGCTGAACACAAAAGGTTTTTGAAGAATGTAGCTAACCAAGTTTTTGACAGTAGACACTGATTCCAATAGTGCATTTTCCATACTGTTGAAGTCAATGGCAACCGTCAAATGTTTGGTTACCCACATTCTTCAAAATATCTTCTTTTGAGCTCGACAGAAAAAAGAAACTCACAAGTTTAGAACAACATGAGGGTATGTAAAATATGACAAATGTTTCATTTTTGTATGAACTGTCCCTGTAATTTAAAGATTTGAATTGAGTTTTGAAGATTAATATAAATGATGCTTTTGAAATTCTTTAAAAAACAAAAAGTGTGATTTAAAAAAAAAAAAAAAATCCATTAATCTGAAATACACAAAATATTAATAACAGAGACACGTGACCGGTGCATCCAGGAGTCAGCACCTCTTAACAAATGATCTCTGTAACAGGTGCCAATGTCCACTTGCTCCTCAGACTGTGGGATAGGACAGGTGCGCAGAGTTAAAGGCTTCCACTCGTGCTGTTTCGACTGTATTGACTGCAAGGAAGGAACGTTCCTGAACAACTCAGGTCCGCCATTACACCAACATAGGTTAAGTCATTCTAAACCATATTAATAAGGCTCTAACTATCAGCACTGACCATAACTGCTTTATCTAACACATGTTACACCATAACCAAATAGAAATGTATGCATTTAAGAGCTTTTTCATTTGATATTGATTAACCTTTATCTGTCTTCTCTTTTGATTGGAAGATGACATCCAGTGTAAATCATGTCCTGCTGGCCAGTGGTCCACCCTACGAAGCACAAGCTGCATCTATCCCATCTATACTTACCTGGACTGGAGCAACTATGAGTCCATTGGACTCATTCTGGGAGGAGTTTTGGTTCTAGTGTCACATGTATGGGTAGGGGCTCTATTTTTCAAGCACAGAGGAACTCCACTGGTGAAAAGTGCAGGTGGACTACTGAGTGGCCTTATGTTATTGAGCCTAGCGGGAACATGTGTAAGCCTGGTGCTGTTCCTGGGTCAGCCAGGAGACATCGTCTGCCGTCTGCAGGGGCCACTAAATGCCTTTTTCCCCACGGTGGCCCTCTCAGTCATCCTGACCATTTCCCTTCAGGTGATCCTAAAAAAAAAAGCATCATGCATGTTAATAGCCATTTTAATTTTTGCAACAGTAATTTATTAGACAAACATTATGAGGACATAGCATGAACAGTTTTTTTTTTTTTAATCATGGCCACAATTTAAGAACACAATTTGTTAATTCACGGAAGGTTTACTAATTCATTCCCTCGTTTTATTTAAAGCTGCAATAGGTAACTATTTGTTAAACCTGTCAAAAAAAAAATCAAGCTCCTCTGGCTCCTCCCAGTGTCCTATTGCCATTTGCAGAAACTCCATCGCTCCCGATAAGAAACAACCAATCAGAGCTGCGGTCCGTAACTTTGTTTGTGTTCAAAATGTAGAAAAATGTATATAATAAGCGAGTACACCATGAATCCATTTTCCAAACCATGTTTTTAGCTTGTCCTGAATCACTAGGGTACACCTATAATAAGTGTTTATATTCGGACTATTTTAGATTGCTTCGGGGGTACCGCGGCGGAGTAACCCAGTACCTTTGTGATTCTTCATAGACATAAAAAGAGAGAAGTAGTTCCGGCTACAATGTTCTTCCGCAAGATGCAAGCAGTTCTGTTTATTAACAGCTAGAACGTCAAAAGTTCCCTACTGCAGCTTTAAGTTATTACCATGATCTACAAATTACTTCCCTAATTTTAGTAAATTTAATCATTTGTTCCCTTGTTTTAATTTCACTATGAAGAGAGAATGAGTTAGTAAATTGTGCCCAAATATATACATATTGTGGAAATGCATTCTTCATTTATGGCCATGATATATCCTTTATATTTTGTCTTCATGTCATATGCGAGGCTCAGTACTAGCCCTACAGTATATACATGTTGTTAATTAATAATACTCAGGACTAATTGCACTGTATAAAAAAACTTTTTACTTTTATGAACTAAATTTTAATAAAAAATGATATCCGCTGTCTTTTTTTACTTACCAGATTGTGTGCATCACAGAATTCCCTGAAAAGTCTTGTGACCACCTGGAGAACATACGAGGACGAGGGAGCTTGTTTGTGATTCTGGGATGTTGTGGGGTCCAAGCAGGACTGTGCGGTTGGTACGCCCAAGAAGCTCCCTCTTTGACCCAATACGTCGCCAGTTTGGAGGTGACGTACATTAAAACCTTTTTGCGTTGTCCAGTGGAGCCCATGTTAAACTTTGGTTTGATGCTTGGTTTCAATGTTCTGCTGGCACTGGTGTCATTCATGGCCACCTTCATGGCTCTAAAGCCGCCTGGACAGTACAACGTGGCCAGAGACATCACCATCTCCACCTTGAGTTACTGTGTTTTGTGGGTGATGTTCATCCCCATCTACACAAGTCTAAATGATAAAGAAAAGTCTATCGCTCAAGTAGGAGTCAGTTTACTCAGTAATCTAGGGTTGGTAGCAGCCTATTTCTTCCCTAAATGCCAGCTGTTGGTCAAACACCCAGAACTTAACACAGATGATCACTTTCGTACATTTTTAGAAGGAGTCCCACCAACACCACCTGAAGAAAGCTAGATGCAATTGCTAAATTATCATTTAATAATTAATAATTATTTAAAATATATACTATTATAAATCATAAAATACTCATTACAGTAAAACACAATAGAATATTACTGACAGTCCATAAAAGCAATTTTAAAAAGATGAGTTTTTAACATATATATATATATATATATATATATATATATATATATATATATTATTTGAATTATATTTATAGCATATATTATAATAGCAACATTAATTAATTAAATTCAAATGTCATGTTAATAAAAGATTGATCAAAATATTAAAATGTAAAATTATAATTATTGTAAAAATTATCAGCCAATTTTTTTTCCGTGTGAATTATGTAAAACTATTTGTAGCTCCCCCAGTGACAGGCATGAGGCAGGAGGTCTTGGTTAAAATACAGGGCTTTAATGTTGGTCAACCCGTGAGAACTGGTTTGAAGAAAGAAAATTAAAAAATTAACAAAATAATGCTATATGCATGTCTCAACATATTGTGTTACAATCCAGCCATTTACAGCTAGATACTTTATATGTTATACATCAGAAAAAATGGCACATGAAAACATATATCACCCTAATAGTAAAATTAACAGTTAACAAACCTCATTGCTGCTTATCACAAAGAGGTGCCAAACATCCTTTCAGATCTCCCGTATCATCTTCTGTCTATTTTCTTGTAAATTTATGCACTTAAACACTACAACAGCGGAATAATCAGTGGCTGTGTCCAAATTCAGGGTCTACATCCTTCGGAGGACGCATTTGAAGGATGTTACGTCACAGCGCCGCGACGAAGGCTGTCCAAATTCGTAGGATCCTTCAAATGCGGCCCACAAATGCGTCCTCCTTTTCCCCGAATTCGAAGGATGGGTGTGATGGATCCTTTCGCGTCCTACCTATCCCATAATTCTTTTCGGCAGGACGAAGCGAGCGGTAGCGGAGTGGGGGAGGAGTATTATTTTCGATGTTTTTTAAAAACTGGCTTTTCAAAAAGATATATTTTCAGTGGTTTTCTAGTTAGGCATTTTGTTTTAGCGTTAAGCATTTTTTTACATGTGTACGTGTATATGTAAAAAAAAAAAACGTTTACTTTTGTAAACTAGCTTCTTCCTTACTGCCTGTGTGAATATCCCCTTACACACAGCTTATTTGTTAGTGATTGAAGCTGTTTTAACGCTTCTAAGGACGAAAGAGCAGACAGAAGTGTTTATAAAGCTCCGAGGAGAGAACGATGAGCTCTTCACCGGCGTCTTGCTTGGCGCTGTCACGGTTGCTAGGCGACAGGATATGAGCAACGGTTAAGGGAGGGAACTGAAAGAAGGGTAGGCTGTCCAAATTCACAAACACCGACTTCCGGTTTTTGCGGTCGTCGGAGGACCCATCCTCCTTCAACCGGGTAGGAAGGATCCTAAGGAGGATGCAGACCCTGAATTTGGACACAGCTAGTCTCTTTCGCCGTAAAGTTTTTCTCAGTGCGTCGCTCAAAAGCGCCCGGAAAACCTCCGGGCGGAACCAATAATTAGTTCCGTCTTGCTGTTAACATTCAAAAACAGAAACAACAGAATAGTAAAAGTGCTAATACAGAAATAAACTGGCATCAGGCAGTTACACTATTGTCTCATATTAAATCTCAGTGAATCAAATGTTTAATGTACCATACTTAATCTGAAATGTTTTACTTGTACCCTACATGTTTTATACTTGATATTAGTTTAGTATAATGATTATGTACCCGTATTTTCTATCCACCTTATTTTTAACATAAAAAAACAATGCAACCATTTAGGTTCTGTAGAGTTTACTAGAAAATTTTATGTAAAGCTTATTTTTACAAATCATAGGACTTGGTGACTGTTAGGTTTGTTGTCTGTCACTCATGTTTTGTGTTTATTAGTCTATTCATAATTAAACGTCTGTTGTTGGCCAGATGTTTTACATTCATTAAGGGATATGAAAATGAATCAAAAATGAAAATTTCCTGTAAATTTACTCACCATCACGCTAAAATGTATGATGTATGTGCCTCTTTTCTTTAGTGAAACAGTAAAGAAGATTTTCAGCCCTAAACCACTGTGTTGATTCATAAAATGCAAGTCAGCAGCTGTCGAAGGTACTGAACACCTTTAATATTGCAGACACTAGTCCATATCGAGACTTGATTAAATGCTCTACTTTTGATTTATTAATTAAGAAAAGGCCGAATTCCGTGAAGTTCTATCGTGAAGCAATATTCAAAATCGAAAATTATTAATTTATTTTTTAAATTACATTTATATCTGAATATGTGTCAGAGTTCGGAGCGGGTTCGCGAATCATTTGAGTCAGTTCGGGAGTTCGGAGCGGGATAGCGAATCATTTGAGTCAGTTCGGGAGTTCGGGGGATCGCAAATAATTTGAATCAATTCGGGAGTTCGTAGCGGGATAGCGAATCATTTGAGTCAGTTTGGGAGTTCGAAGCGGGATCGCGAATCATTTGAGTCAGTTTGGGAGTTCGAAGCGGGATCGCGAATCATTTGAGTCAGTTCGGGAGTTCGGAGCGGGTTCGCGAATCATTTGAGTCAGTTTGGGGATCGCGAATCATTTGAATCAGTTCGGGAGTTCGTAGCGGGATCGCGAATCATTTTAGTCAGTTATGGGGATCGCGAATGAGTCAATTTAGCAGTTCGGAGTGGGATAGCGAATCATTTAAGTCAGTTTGGGGATCGCAAATCATTTGAATCAGTTCGGGAGTTCGGAGCGGCTTCGCGGATGATTTGAATCAATTCGAGAGTTTGTAGCGGGTTCGCGAATCATTTGAGTCAGTTTGTGGATCGCAAATCATTTGAATCAGCAGTTCGGGAGTTCGGAGCTGGATCAGGAATCACGAAAGATTCGCGCTCGTAAATTTTCAAATTGGCCATAACTTTTAATTCTTTTGCCAACTCGGGTGGCAGCAGGGGTGGCAAGGCTTTCTTTTAGGGTGGCATTTGCCACCCCGGTAGATCCGCCCCTGTCTTTTTCACCCACTTTTATCAGGGCAGAGTAGGAAAGTGTTTTTGTTTGTTTGTTTGTATATTTCTTTGTTTGTTCTAAATTAGCAAGATTAATCTATGTGCTTAAAGTATGTAAACTCAAACATAAATTGAATCTAATGAAAAATGAAAATGATAAATGCTGCCTTGTAAGGGTGAGTTAATTATGATAGAATGTCATTTCAGAAGTTCCTAACAACAAACAGAAGAGGGAAGCATTTAGTCATGTTAACCCGGATCATACTAGAGTTCACACAATGCCTTCATATAATATCAGATATCATTTCTTTTTCGTTTTTTGTTCAGTACCACAGTTTATTTGTCTTTGTTCTTTCTTTGTTTCTATTAAGGACAGTTCTGCTTCAGAGCGACAGCAATAAAAGTTTGTCTAAACTGCAATGCAGGTTTTGTTTTTTTTTTTGCTTTTTTTTTTTTTTATCAGATCATTTTAGCAGATCTGTTGACTATGCTATGTATCTCAGTTACTATATTTTCACCAGCTGTGCATTATTTCCGCAATAAGGCACTTGAGAGACAACAGTAAGAAGAGTCGTTTAAACTGAGAATATATTCACAAGCAGCATGGCCATGAATGATTTTTTGCATTTATACAACCATTTCTACACAAGATGATAAAGACACAAATATAAGTACCATTTTAAGTACTTAATTTAAATGGAATAGCATTGACCAATTCAGCATCAAAGACCGGGAATAAAATAAATTAATAAAATAAATTAAAAGAAACACACACACAAACAAATTTTTAATAGGCTTCGTATTTACTTATTTTTAGTATTATTTAAGCATTCATTTTTAACTAACATTTAATTAGCCTTCTTATTCTTTCATTCTTAATTTTAAAATGTAATCTTCAATTTTAGAAGCACACAGTATGATGGAGAGTAAGAAGATTGCATTGCCAATCATAAAAAAGTCATTATTTAATTATGCATATATTTCTTTTTTTTTCTGGGCTCAGTCTCTACTAAATATTCTGATTTATAATTCGAGGGTGGATAAAAAGGAATCTTAATCCTTGAAGGATCTGCGTCTGTTTTGATGCCAGCGCTCTGAATACTCATCCTGTACAAGCAGATAATGCATCAGACGCAACTCAAGATGGAAGTTTAGATGCTTTGAAATTCGACCCCTTTTTAACCCTCTCCATTTGCTGCAAAATGTTTTGTGCACACGGCCCACCCGGTTTCCATGAAAACGGCTCGGTCTCACTCACTCACAAGGACCGCCCACACTGCCCCAAAAAATCAGCCAATCAGAAATCACACAAAGAAAAACAGTGACTATACTAGAACTTCTTAGCTTTTTACTATCCCTTCATCTTATCTCATCCTTCCTCTGCTCTTTTTTCTTCCCATGATG
Source organism: Carassius auratus (assembly GCF_003368295.1). Taxonomy (NCBI): domain Eukaryota; kingdom Metazoa; phylum Chordata; class Actinopteri; order Cypriniformes; family Cyprinidae; genus Carassius; species Carassius auratus. The sequence continues at coordinate 16,093,046 of NC_039278.1, read as the reverse complement.
CAGCAGGTTCCTTCCTCTACGTCTTTCTGTGTTTTTGTTTGTTTTAAAAACTAGAATGTTAGCTTTCATTTATTATTTTGAATCCGTTAGTAGTGTCTGCAAATACAAACATTACTGATTTAGGTTTAGTTTATTGACAAACAAACAAAAAAAGAAACTAATACTTTTATTTCGCAAGGCCACATTAAATTGATCTAAAGTGACAGTAAAGACATTTATAGTGTTACAAAGGATATCTATTTCATATAAATGCTATTCATTGACCTTTCTGTTCACCAAAGAAGTACAATTATACCCAAAAAAAAAAAAAAAAAAAAAAAAAAAAAAATATATATATATATATATATATATATATATATATATATATATATATATATATATATATATATATATATAAATGTTAAATTGTAATACTATTTCACAGATTTTTTTATGTATTTATGATCAACTAAATGCAGCCTTGAAAAATATGAATTGTTCCATTTTTTAATGTTATAGTCACATGTTTGTTTTGCATGTTCATATGTGATTTCCTAATCATCTTATTGGCTTATTGCTTTCAAACTGTGTGCACTTTTTTATCCACATATAAAAGGTTGACAAACACGCCTGACATATTAATTCAGTGTTATCTTCAGCGCCCAAACTGGCCCATATCCTGCGGTTTGTCAGCACACTCTCCAGCCGTCAGAAACACATCCTGTTCGGTCGCTCACACACTCTCCGTTTTCATCAAATATCAGTTTTCATCCACGTCTGGCTGCATTTGCTTCTTATGGAGCCCCATTTCAGCCACTAAATAAAAAATGAAAATTTTTTATCTCACTTTTTTTTCTCACTGCTGCAAGATATAAACTTGCAGTTGGAAATTATAAAGTCAGAATTATGAGATCTCAGAATTGTGAGGAAAAAATGCCAGAAATGTGTGATAAAAAGTTGCAATTACCTTTTGTTAATTTATTTTTCATCAGTGGCAGAAAATGGCTTTCATAGGTTCTTCATATCTGCACGTTACTTATTATATATATATATTTTTATATTTTTTTGAATGGTAGGAATTGCTAGGAAGATGTAAGTGGTTACTATAATGCATTCTCAGATTCTAAGTTCTTATAAATGTTTTTTATTTGTATTATTTTTTATTTTTTGCAGTGCTGTGCCATTTAGTAGATTCTGAGAGATTGCTAGTGTATTACTAGGCTGTTGCTAAGCTCTTCTGACTGTTTTAAGTGCATTGCTATGGCATAGGAGTTCTGAACGGTCTGTCCCAAGCAAAAAATTATAATAAATAAATAAATTTGCAAGTATGTTTTCAAACTATTTTAGACAAGAGGATGCAGGAAAAACAAAAATATAATGATGTTCATGATCATGATCATGAATGTGAACAAATTTTAAATCCACCCCTAAATATGAGTAGTAATATTGCTGTCTACCTTATAAGCACCATGAGACTCTAGACTACAGGTTTTTACATTTTATTTCTGTATTTTAGTGGTTTATGTATTTTGAAATGGAAAGCTGTATTTTATGAGGGTGCTGTTGTAGGTGACTTCCTCATGGTTTGTTCCTGAAGGCTGCGTTCTTTGCCGTCAGATCCTATGACTGATAATACACTGTACTCTCTTTACATCTTTATCAGCTCTCTTGCTCTCTCTCTCTCTCTCTCTCTCTCTCTCTCTCTGTTCATTTTTCTTGGCAGAATTCCAAGTATTTTCTTCCATCCTCAAACTGTGTTCCCAGAGGCCCTCCCCGGATTCTGACTGTGCAACCTGAGATCTTTCATTAACCTGACCAATCAGGAGCTTTGTTTGTTTTTGAACGTGTGTTGAAAAAAAAAGAAAAAAAATAACTGTTTGATTCTGCACCCTGTTCTGATTTTAAATCTGATCTAATAAAGCTGCTAAAACATTACATGTCCCCTTACAATGTGATTAAGGCATTATAGTCATTGAATAGAACACTGTAATTATGCTAATGTGGTTATGCCCATAATTAGAGTAAACATAATCACAATATGTGGAGGACACATTTAACACACATGGATACAATGCCATAGCATTTCTCCAACTCAGAATTGCTAATGCTATTGCTGACATTTATGCACAGTTTTACACACATGATGAAGCCACACAAATCATATTTGAACAAAGCCATAGAATAATTTTCATCTGTCACAATACATGCATGCTCTGTTGCTTTATTTGCATGATCTCATCAGAGATATTAGGGACTTCCTGTTGGTTTTAAGGTCCTATAAGGAGAGACATACATTGAATGGGTTAACAAGTTTGAAAGGAACAAGTTTAACACGTTTAGTTGTGAATATGCCACAAATGTACTATCAGTCACATCACTATGCCACTAGATGGTGGTAACAGTCACATGTGACTGTGTTGAGAAGAAGGCTGTTGTTGCTAGGTGATCCATCTGCAGCTGTTTGTCATGTTATGAAGTCAAAACTGTAAATCTAGTAAATAAACACTTTTATTCTATATAAAATACAATATGCATTGCACTGATTACATGATAGTGTATAGGCTACCATCGTTTAAGTGTCTAGTTGTGATATGTTTCCAAGATGTGTACAGCAGTATGTTTTTATATGATTATACATGATTTGTCTTGTATGCCTTGAGTTTGAAAAATATATTCACATGCATAATGTCAACAAATAAGGTAAAACCCATATTTGGATCATAATTTCACCAAAAACTAAGAGAGAGAGAGAGAGAGAGAGAGAGAGAGAGAGAGATTAGATTTAAATAGATTATTAAAAAATCTATTATTGAAAAATCATTTTTGAAAATAGTTCATTTTTAGGACTGCTTAAATTTTTATGATTTTTCACAAAGAAAGAAAGAAAAATATTCATTAAATATTTATACATTTTTTTGCTTAAAAAATGTTTACTTTTAAGACCTTCAATTTTTTTTTTTTTTTTTGTGACAACTAAGGACATGTTCTCGTTGATTTAATGCAAAAATATATATACAACACAGTATTTTTACTGCTGTATTATTGATAACGTTAACTATTTCAATACCTATATTAGCATCCACATCAATGTTCTCCTTTAATTAATTATACTGTAAGTGCATGCTTCAGTTTTATCATCTGCTACTGCTACTTGCATTTAGCAGAAGCTTGTATGCAAAGTGACTTACATTGCATTCAGGCTAACAATTTTCTCATCATGTGTTCCCTGGGATTCGAACCCACAACCTTGCATTTGCTAACACAATGCTCTACTGCTTGAGCTACAGGAACACACACTTTAAATGCTCCAGCTTTTAGCAGGATGGATTCTGATTGGCTGTCAGTGTTTTTATCATTCATCAGCTAGAACAAAAGCCATTCTGAAAGTAATTTCAATTATATTGTTCCAATTAATTTTACTGTATTATGAGATCTATTGAGAAAAATGGGAATGCACTATAGCATGCAAATATCATGAACAATCTATATAGACATGTTTTCAAGTTCTGAGCTCTTTCTTTTCTAGGTAATGTGCATGAAACTGTATTCAGAATTCAAACTTGTTGATTAGACATTTAAAACCGACAACAGTGCCATGCATCTGTTGACTTCTTGATTTTCACTTCTGCTTTGCAAAACAAATGTAGAAGCAGCTGTTAAATGTTTTATAGGTACAGTTGAGAGCTCAGACCTTTACAGACTTCTCAGAGTTGGCGGATTCTTCTGAGAAACAGGAGTTTATCTGCCTGTAGTGGCTGTAGAAACTGGTCATGAAATGGTTAACCAGAACCCAGCCCCTGAGAGCTCTAATTACTTTCATCCAACCCTGTAAGGAAGTATGTTTGCAAAAGATTACAAGAGCCCTCCATTTTCTTGACCATGTGCTGGGTTTCGTTCTGTGCCCTCATCATTTGAGAAAGCATAGTTGGTTTCCCCGTGGCCGCAAAATTACAGATGTAAGTTCTCTGCAGAAGAAGCCCACCGATCCTGTTCCTCTCTTTCTCATCTGTCTTTGTTCCTCTCTTTCCTGTTTCTGCATCTTTCTGGAACTGCTGTCCCTCCCCCAGTCAGTCCTCCATGTTTCTGTCTCTTGTCTCAGCTTCGCTTGGCCTGCAGATGGTTCTTTGTTGGAGCCTCACAAAGGGGCTGAGGTCAGTGTGGCCTAAAACAGACATAAACCCCATCACATCAACTTTAGCTGCTTCTCTGCTTGCACTGCCAGGCACTTGTTTTATGAGCGATGGCACTAAACACTCAATGTACTTGATAAACAAACTATTAAAAATTTTGATGTGTAACTAATCCTGCATGAGTGGTTTACTAAATCATGATGACGATTTGGCTGATGATAACAGCCTTGCATTGAAAACTAGTGGAGTAATCAGACTTTAACCCTTATCTATCATATTTGATACAAGGTCAACAAGATCAAAATTTTGCTGAGAAAGTTATACACAATCTATTTCATATGGAAGCATGTTTCCGCCACTGAATAAAAAGTAACAAAAAAAAGTTGAAAAAAGGTAATTGCGACTTTTCATCTCACAATTCTGACTTTTTCTCAGAGCTGTGCGACATGAACTCGCATTTGCAAGTCTGAATTGTGAGATAAAAAGTTGCAAATTATCTTTTTAATTTTTTTATTCAATACTGGAAATAGGCTTCCTACATGCATTGTGTAAACATAATAATAACTTTAATATTGTTAGTAAAATTTTAAGATTAGTACTTGCTGGACCGAAGCTGCTTAGGTTTACTTGATTATCCATACTTTTTTTTTTTTTTAAGAAAAACTAATGTGAGTAATGAGATACATCAGCCTTTTGAGAAATGTTATGTGTTAATCTCACAATCAACATTGTTTTGAATTACATTATATGTTTTGAAACTACAGAGCTTTGATCATAAGATATAGAATGACAACTGAATATATATATATATATCATTGATTTATATTATAAGTTATCAGAATTTCATCCTACTTCACCAAATTGCATTTTTTTGGGGCATCTACATAGAGATCCATATTCTCCCTAAATCATACTAAATGACCTATAAAAGCCTGATGTTTTTGAATATGACACTCAACAAAAAACACATATATTCAAACTTTTTAAAATTTCATTTATAATTTTTCTAAATGTTCAACTATTCCATTTTATCATTTTACATGGCAGGCATTACAGGGTTAAAAGACCCGTTTAATTCGACCAGTTTCAGGTTCATCTGGACCCAATCAGACAGGTTTATTCGGGACTGTTTTTATATGACTTTTACCTCATTGATGGAGTGCAATGGCATGAAATAAAATAGGTTGTTTAAAAAAAAATGAGGGGGGGAGTGGATCTATTTATAAAACCTGTTTCTCTGAATGAAAAAGATGGAGTTCATTTCATACAATTAAAAAATATCTTTAGAAATGCTGACTTGGCAACTTAATGAAATAAATAGGTTTTATATTGAACTAAAATAAATATTAAATAAAACTATATGTTTAAAAAATACTTAAAAATGAGAAAAGCATTTAACTAAAATTAAAATGAAACTGAAAATGTAAAAATAAGAAGCTATTTTAAAATATTAATAAATCCTAAAAACATAAATAATCCTTAAATAATGCTGAACATCACATAACTTTTCTTAGAGCAATGAAATGGTTTGTTACTGTATGTAGTATGTGATGTTTGCACTGTGCAATAACTTGTGAGCAGCTCTGGCTGTGTATAAAGACTTCTTTGTCCTGTAAAACTAATGTGTGTATGGCAGCTCTTGTGGGATGCATTTCGTATTAGCTCAACACTGCATCTGCCAGTGTTTCTCTGGAAAACTACATTTCACATGAGCAAATCTTGCAGTTTGAGGTGTGTTTGAGCTTGCATCCCAAATCAAATCCAACGAGAAAATGTCAGCTGCAGCTTGAAGAGAGAAATGCTAATTTGCCATCTGGATTATTGGCCATTTGTTTAATTCCCTTGTGCATTATCATCTGCTGCAAACGAAAGCTACCATACGGATCCGGGAGGATGAAACCTGATTGGTTCCTTCTTAAACTGTTAAAATATCCAATGACACTGAGGCACGCAGAAACTGGATTACTGTAAAACATTAGGAATTTAACATATATTGGGCATCTTCATGTAGGAACACGAGGACTTGGTTGTCAGAGCGACTACGACCTGCTAAGACCTGCAGACCGTTGGAAAACTGTATACCGAGGAGTGGCTTTGGTGATGAGATCATCCTCCTGAATATGGGTGAAACACGGCCACCTCTAAGTGATCATCAAAGGTAAGGAGGAATTATGGGAGGGAACTCTTTAGAAGACCCTCCCTGGAAGAATGGAAATTTCCACTAGTAAAAGGAGCAAGTAATCAAGTCTCTCAGATGTAGACTGTAATGCAGCAGCGCCGGTAAAATTGATGCATCTTTATATTTCATTCAGAGAGGAGAACTTTATTGCACTGTAAGCAATTATTGTTCCTCAATATCAAGCTTATACTTACAGCACCAGTCAAAAATGTGGAATAATTACGTTTTTTTATAATTTTTTTGAAAGAAGACTCTCATGCTCACCAAGGCCGTGTTTATTCAAAAATCAAAAATACAATAATATTGCAAAACATAATACAATTTCAAATTACTGTTTTGTATTTGAATATAATGTAAAATGTAATTTATTTCTGTTGATCAAAACTGAATTTTCAGCATCATTACTCCAGTCTCCAGTGTCACATGATCTTCAGATATCATTCTAAAATATGTTGAAATATATTTATTAAAAAAAGATTTAAAAAGTAATAATATTTCACAACGTTACTGTTTTTACATTTATTTTTGTTTAAAAAATGAAAACAAATAAATAAATAAATAAATATTTCAAACAATTACAAATCTTGAATTATTCCAACCTTTTTCTAGTATGGTTTAATCATTTAAACAACAACCTAATCCACAATATTAAACTTTAACAAGTCATTCATCCTGTGCACCAAACATAAATGATTCCTAATCATGGTTGTTGATAAGTGTTGTGCTATTAGGATCAGCCTTTTAAAAATGCAAAAAAGTAAATACTTGAACTACCCTTGCTTTGTAGTTCATTCATCTGCATCTCACATTCTTTGTTATGTTAACGGCCAGTGCAGTGGACACACTTACTGGAGTTCCCAGCATGCCTCATCCATTGAGCGTCACTATACAGGACAGGGGGGAAATTGGCCACATTCCACAGCATCATCTCCTATTAAAAGTCTGTGCCTGGATAGGGACACAAAAGACTGCACCTGGATTTTTACAGTACGCAGACAAAGCCTGAATTAGAGATGCAAATGATAGATGTTGGGACAAATATGCAGGTTAAATGTGACCATGTCCGATTATAATGATTTGTGCAGATTTAACAGGATTTTATTTGAAGAAATAAATGTTTTTCATTGTCATTAATAATCTCTATTGAATTGCATGTGACTTTCAAAAAGGTCAAAAAGTCTCTGTTCAAATCAAATTAATGTTTCTGCATTAAGCATAAACTTTTATTGAAAGTGACTTACAAAAGAGGTATCCAATAGTAAATAATAAATAAATAAAATATTAAACATGCTGACTTCAAATGATGATTCAAACTGGCTGTAATGCTTTTCTACGCTCATGGTTGCTTTCTATAATGTGTAGGCCTATACATTTTTTTGTATATTTTACAAGATAATAGTATTTCAGTTTTTCTACTTCTAAATTCTGTGTTAAATTCAATTTGTTACTTCCCGCAGCTTTGAAATTGTGAAATTTACTAGCAATTTACAACTTTTTTTTTTTCAGTGTATATGTGGCTGATTTTCAGTGTTAAGGGTTACCACTGTTCAAGACAAAAGCGCACAGTTGGAACACCAAGCCCTCCCTTTGATTTTTCCAATTATGGTGACCTTTTCTTCCTTAATTCTGACCCCCGATCTTTGACAAACTCCTCCTCAAACTCCCCTAAAGCCCCTTAGATTCCAAGGATCAGGTTGCAGCCTTTTGTCTCAAAAATTCATGTGCAACTACAAATTACTTCCTTCACCAAAGGGGAAGTTGCAGACTTTTGACGACAAGTCTCTATAGTAACCACATATCTGAGGTTACTATGAAACCTGTAGTTTAATATATATATATGATATATGCCATCTCTGACTCGATAAGAGTTTATGATTTGCTTTACAACTAATTAATGTAGTCTATCTCACTGATGAACTGTAAATAGCTTTGAATATCAAAGATAGTAGTGCATCAGCTCTATTAAAATGCTGTTCAGAACCCCCCTTTTTTTGTCAAAATCTGATGTTGAAATGGTATATTAAAAATTTACAAATGTAGATGGGATGTGATTGTATTCAGTGGGAACCAATTGTATTGTGAAAAGTAAGAAGTAAGAGGCATTTGTGATGTCAGCTGAAATGTAAAGTTGTTTCAGAAGCAGTGGAATGACATTACTGATAAATAGCCAGAAACATGCATTAAGGGAGACAGTTCACCAAAAATGTTAAACCCTATAGTCGTTTACTCACTCTTTTGTCATTTGAGACATGCATGAGTTTTTTTCTTCTGTGGAACACAAAAGAAGATATTTATTGATAACCATACAGCTACTGGTAGCCATTGACTGCCATAGTATTGTTACTATACTATATAATAGTAACTATTATATAGTATAAATGCTAAATAATCACATGTAATGACATTTTTATTTTATTTTCAGGTGAACTATCCTTTTAAGACAGTAAATTTTGTGGATTTTGATTACATCTCAGATTTTTATTTGCAATTACACTGAAATTTTGCCTTTGTTAATTGCCATAGCCACTGACTTCCACAGTATTTTTGCCATGTACCATAGCTATTGAGTTCCACAATGTTTTCTTTCCATACTATGGGTGCAAGTGGCTACCAGAAAGTATTTAGTTACTGACATTCTTTCAAAATATCTTATTGTGTGTTCAACAGAAAAAAAAAAGAAAAAAAAAAGAAAGAGTAGCTATGAAAGAAAATGTGAGGATTAGAGGAACGTGCTGGCTCTTTTCTTCTTCTTCCCATGTCTGGTTATCCCAAGGCTTTCCTTCATCAAAGAGCACACTAAAAAAACAGCAGGCAATCATTGGAATTGTTCCAGTATCCATGGAAACAAATCTAGTTCGTGGGCAGGCTGTGGGTCTACTAGACGAAAAAAGAAAAACCGACAGGAAATGACCTAACAAAGAGTCTCTCCTCTCCGTTTGCTCCCATTTTCCAGTGGCAGCGAATGAGTAATACTTGGACAAGTAGTGTTTTCTTTAAAAAAAAAAAAAAACCGTCTGTTATTTGTCTGGATTTGTACGGCAGACACATCATGGGCTTCCAGCAGCAGACGGCTGTTTCGGTGTCTGCTACATATGGTCATCATTTCCCCAATGAAAGAGCCTCTATTTGCATGTGTTCCACTGAGTTTACGTCCAAGCGCAAATAAGCCTTTCATGAGATTGAATTCATTTTCTGTCAGTCTGACATGTCTCCACCCACTCTGACAAACTGCCAAACTCCAAACCAATCTGAACACAAGCTCTTAAAACCTCTTCAGATTAAGACTGCATATAACACTTTCATCTCAGGGGGCCAATTACATCCACGTGTCAATATGAAGTCTTGTGTTTGTGTTTTCCTAAGCACTGTTTTGTTGGGATGCATTTATTGAATGGCATTGCTGTTAATGTTATCATTTCATGAACTGCTTCTTTGCTTCAGCATCAACATCTGCTCAGCCAATGAGTTTGAAGAAAGGGTTTTTCTGACCAGTGGCAAACAAGAAGAGTTTTTGCAAATCCATTTGGTGATGTTGGTGCATTTTTCACGTTTTTTCATTGTTGATATTTTAATTATTACATTTCCTTTTTTACACTGGATGGCCTCTTAAAAAGAAGAGCTATTGGCATTTATGGGTCCGTTAAGAACTTTAAACATTCTGCTGCACAAAAAAAAAAAAAGCTTATTTTGATTTTTCATATGGTCTTCACACTCAGAAATGGTTCTTTTTATACTGAAAGGTTATTTTGGGAAATCCAAAAACGGTTCTTCTTCACTCTTTAAAATAAAGGTTCCAAAAGGATTTTTTTTTCATACTGATGCCATAGAAGAAATGTTTTTGGTTCCCCAAAAAACCTCTCTGTGAAAAAGAACCATTATTTCTCAGTGTAAATGACATTTCAATAATCGTCTGTACAATGGAAAGGTCCCATTAATGTTAAAGGATCTTCATGCAACTTAAGAACGTTTATTTTTAACACTATGGAATATCTGTGTAAACCCCCATTTTGGATCCTTTATAATAGTGTGGGATGACAGCAGTTATTGAACCACAAACTATTATTACACAGAAATTCCTAAATCCATTATGAAAGGGAACAGGGCATGCAGTTAGAGGATCTGTACACAACGTGAAAATCTTATATAAGCAAAAAGTTATATTCCTCTCCGGTTGGGTTAGATTTCACTAGAGTACATCTGAAAAGTAACACAAATTTACCGGCATTTCATATGGAAAACTAGTCTGAATAAAGCTTTAGTCTCCAAATCACCATTTTCGTTTTTTCATTACGTTTTTAATTTACATGAGTCAAAACTGAGGTTTAAATCAGTGGTCTAGTACTGCTTAAAACTTCATCTGATAGAATGAAGACTACATGCTGACCCCCAACAGAGCACACCATAGGCCAACACCATCTGTGACCACCAAGTGGGCTTTGTTACCATGGTTTGGCAGATCTGGATGAGAGAGGGGGGTTTATCTCTGTGTGTGCAAAGGAAACCCCAAAAGAAATGTTCCACCACATTTTTGACTAAAATAATTTAAAGTTTAGTATACTAGAGTATTGCTCCTGTTAAGGAATTACAGATGTGAGGCAGGGTTTGACCCCTTGAAAGGGGAAGTAGGGTAGGGAACGTTATTAACCACAGCCTTAATCTGTTCCTTGTGCAACAGGTATAGTCTTCCTGTGATGGAGAAGCCAAAATGACTGTGTGTCTTATCTTTTTAAGCCATAAATCAGTTGGTTTTCTGTTTTGAGATGTTTGATGATGTGGAATAGTCATGTTAGCATCTTAGTGTGACTTCTCTTTATGAATGAAACGGCTGCCTGGTGTGTGTCTCCTATCTGGGACACAATGGTCTCTGAATACAACATGCTAATGAAACAGTGGCTGTAAACAAAGACCCCAAAGAAGCTTGCATTCATCTGTGCAAGCTAGGAGGAAGGTTCCAACCACACAAAGCAGTTATTAAGTGATCTTGTCAAAAATAACGAGGGGGGTGGGGGGGGGGGGGGGGTTAGTGAACGATTTGCAGTTTTCAAAAAGAATGGGAAATAGTGGCAAATATATATAAACAGCTCTTCCTCAAAAGCAACAGATTTTTTTTAATAACTAAAAGCTCCATTTGAATTTTCTTCAAATGTACACAAAGAGAAATAAAAAGTCAGATATTTATATTTAAGTTACCAGAATGGCTTGAATGAATCCTGACCTTCATAGCAGTATTTTTAAAAGACCGGGTAAAGGTAAAATTAAATATTCCACCAATAAGACAAAACGGGCGCATTACTAAAGAGGCGGGACGTCATGAAACAATTGACAGTGACTCCTCCAATCAAATCGAAGAACGGATTTACGTTGCCACGATCCTGTCCAATCAGATGTCAGTGAGATTGCTGCTGCTCTCGACACTTCTTTCAGTTCTCAGGTTCAGGCAGATTTGATTCACTCTTCCTCCTCCTGTTCGACCGTGTCCTACCTCATCCCACCTCCTCTAACGCGTTTCTCGGACGTTTTTCTTTGAAACATCTCTATAAACCACCATGGCTGACACCGCTGTTGATACGACCACCACCACAGAGATCACCGCCAAGGTAAGCTTGATTGAAAATTATGTATTTGAAGAAATTGAACCTAATGTTACCTGTCTACGTTAATTAAACACAGGAAAAATCGACAAGTCAGTGAGATATTTTAATTGGCGATAAATGTTATACTTAACGAGAATACAAAACGTTAAAACAGAATATTTCGAACAGCAGCATCTTTTCTTTTCGTTTATTCACAGCCCGCGTCGAGTCGTGTTAAAATTAACGTTACTGGTTAAATGGACGACCGTTACGCACATTTCATTCAAAAACAAGTCATAAGAAACTCTATGAGGACTGATTTCAACGTGTAATCATATCCCATTAACGTTAAGTTGAGGAAGGAGTGAATTGGTGAACCATCTGCTACATTCTTTTTCTTTCTTTGATTGTGTGTGTGTGTGTGTGTGTGTTTGTGTGAAGTCAAGGCTCTTGATCTCCGCCGCTCGAATAGGCGGGAATATCGCCGCCGCGTGCTGTAAATCGCTCGCACCTCCCGCCCCCGGTCTCTCGAGCACGTTGTCTTGGCGCGCGCTCTGCACTCTTTTGTTTCCAGCCCGTCGCGTGTGCGCGCATGCGCGTGCACGGTTCCTGCCGGGGAATAAAAGGGGCAGTTGGCGCGAAATAGCCTTAAGTGACCTCGACATGTGTGTCGGTACAATAGATTTAATTCACGAAGGCGTCTATATAATAGATCTATTGTGGTGCAGGTGTCAGATAAAGAACACACGCACACAAAAACGGATTTACTTATTTCCCCATTAAATAACAGTTCGCATATATTCAGTTCCAACGTAATTTCATATTAGTCCACTTGAGTTAATGATTAGGTGACCATTACGACTACGTGATGTTCGTACTAATATACGTTAAAAAAAAGATTGCATAGTTTAGTAAGTGTTTTTAATGCCGAAACCTGAGGCGGTTTTCATGACCCTGGTGTTGGTTTGCCATTGAATGTATTTTAACAGGCAGTCAGCCAGCTGGTGTGTGTGTGGTCTGTGGCTCATCTGTGTGTGTGTGTGGGGAGGAAACTCAAAGAAACAAACTTTCCCCTTTACTACCTATGAAATAATCACATGCTGTATTGTTTATGCAGTCAGAGGGGGTTTATTTATTAACCGATAAACTTCTGCTTCGTTTCAGGACTTGAAAGAGAAGAAGGAGGTGGTTGAGGAGGCAGCGGAGGCTGCAAAGGAAAACGGCAGTGAAGACGCACCTGCCAATGGAAATGGAACAGTAAGCGTTGAGTATTTCCCAGCAGGCCTTGTGGTTTTTGTCCCCGAGTACCCGCTTGCCGTGCAGGTGTTAGAGGGCCCCCTCCCCTTCTTTCATCGTGCTGCTCTTTGTTTAGGGTTCAAATTGACTGCCACAGATGCATCTTATGAGATGACAGCTTTGAGGCTGTGCACGTGGTTCTCAGCACATGGCTTTTACATAACTGACCTTCCCATACACTTTTCGTAATTATCGTTAATTATTAACATTACTTGCAAATCGTCTGGTGATATAACAAATTTGGTATCCGTTTCACTAATAGTGTTTTCTCTGTTTTAGACTAATGGTGCTTCACACAAGGAAGAGGAAAACCAATGAGGAAGAAGAGGGTGGAGATGATGAGGAGGGTGAGTCTGACTTCGGCTTTGTCATCATTACATATTTTACTAGTACAAAACCGGTTATTGAAAAACACGTTTGGTTTTTTTTTTTGGTTAAATGTGTGACTGAATCATATAATAACTTATAATATTGGATAGTTCAGCGTCTAGCTGACTAAGTCTTGTATTATTATTATTATTTTTCTAAAATCCTGTCCAATGGTGCACAACTACTAGCTACTACTAATATTGTAGAACATAATTTCCTGTAAAGTTGCTTTGTAACGATTTATTTTGTAAAAAGCGCTATACAAATAAACTTGAATTGAATTGATTTTTAACGGCAGGAGAAGCAGGAGGAGGAGGAGGAGAACGGTGCTGAAGAAAAGGCAGATGGGGAAACCCGTGAAAACGGTCCAGCAGAAGAGGAGGTGGGTTCGGGTTTCGGACGCATTCCACAACATGTTTCCATCATCTTTACCACGTCTTATCTTTGCCCGTCTGCTTTCAGGAGGCAGTCAAAACAAAGAAACAGAAGACAGAGGAGAATGGTGACTCCACAGAGGCTGAAGTCCAAGCCTAAAGTTCTTGCCGGCCTTCAGTAGCTCTGTCTGTATGGTCAGTTTGACCTAGTAGAGTTTGTGCTTTTCTGTATATTTCACAGATTCAATTCTTTTTGTGCGCTACAAGATCTTTATATTGCACTGAGGCCCATAACATCATGACCCCGTCCCCTTTTGTAAGACCTTATTTATTGGACCAACATTAGAACCCTGTATTAAAAGGAACAATTTTTATTTTAGCACACATTTAACAAGCACACATTCTACTCTGTTATTTGACCATCGGATATACACACAAGCAACTGAAAGCCTTAGGTTCTATCATTTTCATGGGTGCCATTTTTTTCAATCTACTAAAGACCAAAGATGAGTTTTAAGCAGGGGCTAATAAACAATGTTTAACCTGGTTGTGCTGCTAGAAGTTAATCCCTCGCTTTGGCAGATCAGTTAACATAGCAGATGGTTCATATCAACGCATCGCCCGCCCTCTTAACATGTTAATTAACCCCTTTTTAAATCTTGAAGGTCTTTTGTTCCATATGCATTTAAAAGGATTGTATCTTTCTGTCCTTATGTACAGTTTTGGGGTTTTGTTTATCATTGCGTTTTATATGGGAAGAGCAGAATGGAAAAAAAAAAATATAACAGAACTGTATACCGATACTGGTCGTTCTTTCAGTCCCTCAAGCGAAACCTTTTTTTTTTTTTCATTGTGTTTTGGTTGCTTTTTGACCACTGCTTTGTATAGTTTGGTTCAGGATTATAAATAAAAAAATAAAATAAAAAAGTCTTGTCTTTTTAAAACCAGTGCCTCTTGGGTCTTTTTTTAACGTTGTTTTGGGGGTTGCAAAACACAAATTTTAAGCTTTTTGAAACAAGATTGGACATGCACTAAATATGTGAAAGAAGTTAACTGGTGCTAAAATTTGTGGTGGTTTCTTGCACAAAGGTTAAAGGATTTAGCTTCATTGGGACAGATTTGGAGAAATTTAACATTCCCTCACTTGCTCACCAATGGATCCTCTGCAGTGAATGGGTGCCGTCAGAATGAGAGTCCAACCAACTGAAAAATGCTGCATGGTTATGACAAACAAATCCATCAACTTTTTATTTTTATTAAAACCATTGCTTCCAACTAAAATACAAGTCCTCAATCCATAATAGTTTTTTTTTCTCACATTTTTATGCACAGATCAAGCACCGGTGACAAGCGAACGTTCTACATTTCACTATTTGAGTGTGAGAGGACAACGGGATGGACTTTTTTTTGAGTTAGTAATATTTGGATAATACACTCATATTATGGCCAGTGTTTTAAAGTTAGAACACCACTATCATGGGTTTGTTTCTGGAGTGGTTTGGATTACTGTGATGTTTTTAATCAGCTGTTTGGACTCTCATTCTGACGGCACCCATTCACTGCAGAGGATCCATTGGTGAACAAATGATATAATACTACAATTCTCTAAATCTGTTCCTATGCAGAAATAAACTCATCTTGACCATTTCAGCAAAGTTTCATTTCTGGGTGAACTATTCCTTCAATATAGTTAGTTTGACCTCCTTTTGAGATCCTACTGCGCCCCCTGCTGGTTATATTTACTAGAAACTACAGCAGTCTTACACCTGCCACATGCAGCAGAAAACCTTCACCTTGTGACAACTGTTTATTTCTCAGAGCATGTACCTGTACAATGCGACTTATTAATTTATTAATAAAAAATAAATAAACATATTATTTTCCAGAGTGGAAGATCTGTACATCTTTGTGTAGATAACACACGACTGAGGAAAATAATGTGATAATGAGCTTTTGTCTCATTCAGTTCTTTATTAACTGTTTGCTACCTGGAGTTTTTAAAGGTTTGATGTGCTGCATGTATTGCAAAGCGAAACAAACTAAACAAAACAAAAAAAAAGATGCTTAGCATTACGGGCGCACAATTGTGAGTGCTTTGGTGGAGAGTCCATATCGGTTGTCCAGATTTGTTGTAG
The DNA here is from genome assembly GCF_003368295.1 of Carassius auratus. Taxonomy (NCBI): domain Eukaryota; kingdom Metazoa; phylum Chordata; class Actinopteri; order Cypriniformes; family Cyprinidae; genus Carassius; species Carassius auratus. The sequence continues at coordinate 16,077,011 of NC_039278.1, read as the reverse complement.
TCACCGAACAATACATTCGGCTTGTTCTTCCACACTCGGCTTGTTTCCGTATTGCGATCACTCACACTCCAGCCTCAACGTCAGCTCTGCCTGATAATGACAAGAATGACTGTCATTACAACGATCAACGCCAGACCACTGGGAAACAGGCATGAGCACCTGCGTTCCATGACATGCCTCAGTAGGGGAACCATAAATACCTCATTTATGTTTTTCTTAAAACTATGTCATTGGAGCGTCCACCAGTGTCAAGCCATTACAGTATGGCAAACATGCGAAAGGAATATTCGTACTCATAAGGATGTGTGTAGAAGGTAGCTTGTATTCAAATAATGAATCTAAATACTATATGCAAACCTAGAAACCGATAGACACACATCACGTTCTCTGTTTTACTGCGGTACAGTTCGAAACAGAGGCCTACAATAAGGCATCAATGTGGCTTTACATGCAAACAAACCGACAGGTCTTCAAACAGTTCACTGACAGGATACATTTGCTTTGGATATGTGAGAGGGGTTTACTTTTATTAGAAGCAATGAACCACAGAAAGAGAGTTCGGGGAGCTATAAACAGTTTTGGCTTCTTCCTTCATGAGGAGTTGATAGTAAAAAAAAAAAAACATTTCACATTATGTACAAGCCAAGTGAAAGTAGTCAGGCATCACATGTACACAAACACACTTTCTCTCTCTCTCTCTCTCTCTCTCTCTCACACACACACACACACACACACACTACACAAGCTTGCTGTCATGCAGTCACTGTTGCAGCATGCTTATGTGTAGAAATCTGAGTGAGATGCACAGTCAGAATCACAGCTCTTTTACCCTCTCTCACATCTCCAGTAATGCATACGTGTGGCGTAAAGTGAGGAAGCTGTGTCTGAAGCAAGCGCAAGGAGTCTGAGCTGTTTGGCTGTGTGTGTGTGTGTGTGTACAGGGTCCAAAATTAACTTTTACCTATAACTACTAGTAAATTTAGTATACACTAGGGTCCAGAAGTTGCTATAATTTATTTATTTATTTTATTAAAACAACAAAAATCATTACCAATTGCCTAATTTGCATAAACTGAATTCGATTTTTTTTTTTTTTTTTTTTTTGTAAACTCAGTATTTGGTTATTTGGTTTGTCTACTTTGCTAGTTATGACACTAAATAAACTTTTTTCTTGTGTGTGTATTTTTCTCATATATTATATGTAATAATATATAATATGAATGTATAATAAAAATCTTATACATTTCATACAAGATTCAAAAAATGTATTATCCTTCATGTTATAAATTTATTTTTGCATTATGAATTCTTTCTATTTCTGTGTTTTCCATGAAAAAACGTTGATTCCAGTTTTGTCTCGGACTTATGGGCCCTAGTGTGTGTATATCTGTTGTACTTTTGAAAAAGGAATTATTTAACTGTTTTACCTTTCTATATTTGTGTAATTTAAAAAAAAAAGTACATTATGATACTGCTCCTCAAAATTTAGGTTTGTTCAAATTTGTCAAAAACAAAAGGGTTTCCTATAAACATCCAATGAAGTTTTCCACTACAGAAAAAGTTGTTTGAAGATGCATGGCAGTCACTGGACTGTTTGAATTTCTTTGATTTGATTCCCAGATATCAATGAGCTTTTTACACTGATTTAATTCATGTTGTAATTAAACAAAGTTACCAAACAACTGTGTTCTGCTTCTAGATTGTTAATTTTGGACCCGGTGTGTGAGAGATCAGGTCTAAATGTGCACCAGCAGTGGCTGCGTCTCACTCTGGGGAGGCTCACCCTCGGGTGGTGGCAGATGGTACACCACACACAGTGAGGAGTACAGGCACCCCACAAATGACATCAGACTCGAAAAGTACATCACGCCCTGGGCCCCTCCCACCAGCGATGTCAGAGGGCCCATCGCCACCGAAACCAGGATCTGTGCCAGGAAGTACTGGCAGCTGAGCAGGGAGATGTCCACCCCCATACCACGCCTGGTCCCGTCCTCTGATGAGCCGCAGAACTGCAGGGACAACATGATGGAGGTCAGGTGACCATACGTCCTCTTTTTCCCAGAAATCATGTCTTGGCTGGGATTTCTAAATTGTTTTAGCTTTGTATTCCTATTTGTATTCCTAAACTTGCTGAATGTAATGACTGAAATGTTGTTTGACCAATAGCGTGGGGGCACTGTACATAATAAACCAATCATTGCGTGAGAAAGTAGGATTTATAGAGAACCGATTAAAAAATGCAAATACACATACATCTAAGGAGAGTTTTTTTTTTTGGCAATTTAGAAACCCTGGCCAGGACATGTCTGTGAAAAAAACATATTTTACCCTACTTGAGAACAAACTAAAATAAAATCATTAAGTCAGTAATTGTTTGTAATTTTTTTTTGACATGTTTTTGTCATTTTTTATTATTTTTTATATTTCTATTTAGCTTTATTTTTTAAAATATATTTCTTTGTTTTCATTTTATTTCAGCTTTGATTTAAAAATTATTTTAATAGATTTAAAATGTATTTTATTTTTATTTTTTTATGTAGTACTCAATCAATGTGTAGTTGAAAACCACCGAAATAATTTTAGGCCCCACATAAAAACAGAAAAAAAGCATGTTTTGTACTGCATTTACAGTGAAAGTCTATGATGCAAAATATTACAGAAATGTGGAAAGTGTTTTAATGTTATATACCTATTGTCGCTATTACATCCCTATTTCTGTGAAATGTGTAAAACATTTTGTTCACTACATTGTGATTTTAAATAAAATATTACAGAAATGTGGAAATCTTTGTTTTGCAAATATTTTTTATATGCAATTATTCCTATTATATCCCTATTTCTGTGTATTGTGTAAAAGTTGCCATTCACTAAATTGCGATTTTAAATAATCTATATACTTTTACCCATAGAGGGTTAGCAAGCTATTTTATTTCTGTTCTCATGTCGCAAGCTAACAAAAATATGTCCCAAGAACATTTTGTTCTGTGAATATGCAAAACTTCAATTTTTAAAAAAAATGTTTCAATGACTTTTTTGGGTTATGCAAACATCAAGGAAACATTCCATTTGAACAATTGTTTCAGTGGTTACATTTAAAAAAAAAGTTAGTTGAAGGTCCAACTAAAATTTTCCATGTATAATGTTTAAATGTATTTTGTAATGTTATATGTTTTTGTGCTAACATTTTGAAAGCATTATTAAAAACCATATAATATTACGTTAGCCACCGTTTCGAGAATGTTCTCTGTTAGCTGGGTTCACAAAAATAATGTATCATCTTGATGATATTCTTATGAAATGCAATATCATTTCATATGCTGTGCCCCTTAGACTTCCATTATATGTAGAGTCCAATAAACACAACTGTATTTATTTGTACATTTTCTGCTTCTGTTCTCCAGATGCTCTCACCTGTGGGCTCTGGTAGTATTCACAGAGCAGAGAGTAAGGCAGCGTACAGAGAGAAGAGAAGAGAACGCCGTAGGTGACGCAGAGAGACAGCAACACGTACAGGTTGGTGGAGAGAGTGGCCAGTCCTGTGCCCAAACCGAAGGCCAGGTAGGCGAAAAAATACAGAGAACGTAATGAGAACCGCTCCTCCAGCTTCTCAAGAATGGCTGCAAGAGGAAAAGACATGTTACTACATAGAATCTACAGTATGTGCATGCTCGGATTGCACGGTCACACTTTTACCAACCTGAATAAAAAGCAGCACTAAATGCATAGATGCACATCCCCCAGCAGCCCATGCTGACGCCTGAATTGTAGCGCTTGTACTCCTCTGAATCGTGGTGGGCCTTTGGGTCGCCCCCAAACACAACCTCCCCCATAAAGTCAGTGTAGAAGAGCAGCATCCCCTCAAACGATAACCAACCTGTGATGGAAGATAAAAGATTTAGATAACCGTTGTATATTAGCTGAACCACATGCTCTTCATTTGTAAAGTTGTACAGATCCTGTGGCCATGGAGGTTTTGTTAATTTGGATAGTTTGACTATTTTTTTATATTATATTTATGCATTTAGTAGATGCTTATAAAATGTATTAAGTTTTAGTCATGTTTATTATTATTATTGTTATTTTAAAATAAAATTTGTATTTTTTAAATAATATAAGTGTTTTAGCTTTCATTAATTTTTATTTCTCAATTTTATTTCAGTTAGTTGCCAAGGAAACATTGTTAATTTTTGTTACAATCATTTTTTTTTTATAATTATTTTTTTATTATTATTTTTATGTATACTTATGTTTTGTTTTCAGCAATCTTTCAATTAACTTTAAAAATATTTACATGTATTTTTTTTATTTATTTTGAAAATGATTTAAATAGTTTTAGTTTTAATGAACAATAAAAACAGCAAATTTAGGGAATTTAACCTCTATTACCTAGGAAATGGTTGGTGCACAGACTTCGTAAACATGGAGGCATCCTGTAGATGGCAGTACAGAGCAGCTTTATTGACATTTGAGAGTCTGCTGCTTCATGGGTGCTGCTGAGGTCACTGTCATAATGCATGCCATTCAGCAATATATTTGCCACCTTGGGAAAAGAGCAAAAACATGCTAAAGTTCAATGGCAAGTATACATAAAAAGCATGAGTACACACTTAAAGAAAGAAAGAAATTTATTTCTGATGCAATCGAAATTACAACAACAATGGCTACAAACTATATATATGTAATTGTTTGATCAAAATTATTGCTAGGGACAATTTAGTAGTTGCTGGATATTGGTAGGGACATGTACCTAGCGTCCCTACTAAATTCTGCAACCTTGACTTGAGTATGCAAATAATATGTGGTTTAGATACTAAGGCAATTTAAATAAGGTTAAAGTATATTTATGTACATAAACTAACTACAGTACACACTGACCTGTTGACTGAAGGTGACAGTACGCCTACGGCCGTTGTCCAAACCGCCACTTGGAGCATTTACCTGGTCCTCCATTAAGGCCAGACTCTGGGGGCGCTTCAGTATCCCTGAGGTACTTCCTCTCTGTGATCCAGACGCAGCCTGCTGGACATCATTAGGCTGCTCAGCGGGTTCAATGGCTGGCTTTTGCTCACTAGCTCGCAACTCCTCAGTCGCCAGCAACTGTCCATTAGGCTGCGAGAGTTTGTTTTGCTGTGCAACTTCATATGTGGTAGGTATTTCGCTTTGAGGAGGAGGGGGTGTGTCCCTTGGTGGAAGGGGCGGAGCCACTGCCTCGGGTTCTAATGGAGTCTGCTGCCCAGTGTAGCATTCAATCAATACTCTGTCTATATAAGAGGTGCCTAAGGAGGAAGCAAACTCATTAATGCCAGTGAGAGAGTTATCCCGACTGATGAAGCTGCCGTATTTGGGCGTCAGAGGACTCAGAGGGGAAATGGGGCTGGTGAGGCCTGCGTAGAGACGTGCGTTGGCACTGCTGGAGCGACCCAGTAGATCCTGGTAATGGCGATTGGAGAACTGGCTGTTATAGAGGGCTTCCTCTTCCTCCTCATCATCCTGGTCCAAAGCAGTTCCAGGAGGAGGAGGTGGGGAGGGCGGCAGAGGAAGATTGGGGCTCTTGAGGATTTGGGAGCTTCTGGTTTGAGGCTGGGACTGGGGCAGAGGTCGCTCGGGGATGCTGGTGAGGGTCATGGCTGTGGCGACAGTGAGGGTGATGCTGGTAAACAGGTATATGACCCGGAGCTGGCCACCCATTGACCTTCCGAACTCCGTTTTATCCCAGTTAATGCCACCCACAATGTAGCCGAAGCCGCCGCCAAGACCTGAGTTAAATCAAAGTTGCAATGGTAATGTGATTGAGTCTTGCTATTTGAAAGTAAAACTTTAACATTTGATTAATTATTAAATAATTATTGTGTATAATTATTAATTTACGTATTGCTGGTGATTGAAGTAAAGCTTAAATAAAATAAACTAGTAGCTGAAGTGCTAAAATTACCCCAACCAAAACTGAAAAAAAAAAAAAAAAACTATAAAGAAAAAATAAACTTATAGAAATGACCAAAGCACATCACAAAATGACTTAAACTGAAACAAAACTTAAAATAAAACTAAAAATATAAAAATAAAAGCAAATTCAAATTATATACAGAAAATAATATAATTAATATTATTAAATTAGATTATATAAAAAATGATAAAATAACACAGAGGGAATTTATTTAAATATGGTCAAATGTGTTAAATGGATCTGGGAGTAGTATACTTTTATGGCTAAATGAAAATATAAATCAATATAAATATAAAAATATAAAACTAAAATAATAAACAAAACAAAAATGAGAAATGTTGCCTTCTAAATGAAATAAATTACTTTAAAAATGACAAAAGCACATAATAACATAAAATAACATAACTAAATTTTTATAATTATTGTAGGTGGTATATAATTTTTGCTAAAATAACACTGAAGTGATTAGACATATTGAATTGTGAGTATTATTAGAAAAATAATGTCCTTATGAGAACCACAGCTCAGGCTGTTAGCTCAAAAACAAAAAAGCTTTAAATGAATGATTAATCTTAAATAATCTTAGAGATTTTCTCGGACCTGCCAGAAGAGCGTGCATATTCAGGCCTCGGTCTTGGTCCTCTGGGCTACACACATCCATCATGTATGCATGACTGGGGTTGTCAGCTGAGTCGGCACTGAAGTCCATCAGAACCACGCCGCACACCGTCAGCACGATGCCCCACTTATGATCGAGGGTGGTGTCCGCCACAGCCGATCCAATGTCCCGTCCATTCAGCACCAGTGTTAGACCCAGCAGAGCCCCTACAGTCACACCAAAAGAAAGAGCAACATTTCAATCAGTATTATAACCAATTACAAAAGATTCAGTGTCACATATTAAACAGCAAATAGAGAACGAGCTGCTTGATTGAACAGTAACTAAATTCAGTACTGCTTACCTATCGCCAGGGCAAAAATAAACGGTCTCCTGCGGCCAAAGCGAGACGTACACCGGTCACTCCATGCCCCAAGAAATGGTTGCAGAAGGAACCCTGAGAATCATAGAGAGAACAAAACTTAACTGGTTAAATGTTAGCTTAAAAACACCATTGACACTTAAAGAAATATTTCACACAAGTGTATTTGAAAATATATTTGAATTTACCTCTGGTTACAGTTAACAGGCAACTTGTTTATACAAGACTTTGGAATATAGCACACTAGTTTTACTTTACTTTAAACTACTTTATTTACATTTATGCATTTAGCAGAGACTGTTAATGCAAAGTTATTCACACTGCATAAAAGTGACTAATTTATCAGTTCATGCTTTTCATGGGAATCCAACCCATGACCCTAGTGTTGTTAGCACTGAACTACACTCATCATTCACAAAATAGGCTAATTTTCCAACTCCCCTAGAGTTAAACAGTTGAGTTTTAGCATTTTTGAATCCGTTCAGCTTATCTACGGGTCTGGCAGTAGCACTTTTAGCTTAGTTTAGCATAGATCATGTAATCTGATTAGACCGTTAGCATCTTGCTCAAAAATGACCAAAGAGTTTCAATATTTTTCCTATTTAAAACTTGTCTCTTCTGTAGTTACATCGTGTAATAAGACTGACGGAAAATGAAAAGTTGCAATTTTCTAGGATGATATGTCTAGCAACTATATTCTGGCGTAATAATCAAGAAGTGATATTACGCATCGCCTGAAATTAGTCCCTACTAGTGCTACTTTGTGTAGCTGCAACAATAGCAGATTTGTGCTTCGTAATATTGAAACTCTTTAGTCATTTTTAAGCTAGATGCTAAGGGTCTAATCAGATTCAATGATCTCTGCTAAGCTAAGCTAAAAGTGCTACCGCCAGATGCAGCGATCAATTGAATGGGTTCAAAAACTGTAAAATTCAGCTGTTCGACTCTAGGGGAGTTGAGAAATTAGCCTATTTTCAAAAAATAGTGGAGTGTTCCTTTAATTCTTAGAGCTTGACAGCTTAAATCCTCATTCGTTTTTAAACCAACATATTGAATAGAGCAGCCAGGATCCCAGCTAACAGAAAACGTTCTCACAACTTTCACTTACATTTTTTAAAAGTTATATAAAGGTTAGGACAAAACGTTTTTTAAAGTAATGTTTATGGAACGTTCTTGTCACTTTATTAATATATGGTATAAAATCTCGTAACATTGAGAAAAAAATAATTATTACATCCTCATTGTTATTTTTACTTGATGAATGTCCTTTTAACATTGAGAGAAAACATTCAAATGAAAAATAAACATTCAAATAACGTTATATCTTATGTGAAAATAAAGTTTTTGTAACCTTTAAATAGTGTCATAATCACTGGACTTTAATGGTCTAAATGTGTTGGAACCACAGGAACTTAATCCTTTAAGATCTGCTTACCTAAAATTGGACTGATGAACCACACTAGACTGTAGAACTGGTCGGGCAGCCCCATCTGAAGTAACACGGGTGTGACATACGCCGTTTCCATTGCGTAGCTGAACTCGATCCCAAACAAAATGCAGCCATTCAAGAGAAGCTCGGGGCAAGTGCGTCTCGGAGGAAGTTCGCTCAGGTCGAGCTGTTCCAGGGGACACGGTGTGTTCGGCGGTGGTGGTGGAGACGGCCTGATCAGTTTCCGTCGCTTTGGGTGCCTCTGGAAGTTGTTGGCTCTGTGACTGAGGTGCCGTGTGGTGGACGATGGGAAACTGGACGTTTTGGACAGAGTGGCTCTCCAGGTGCCTTGCTGGGCAATCCCGAACTTCCCCCCTACAGGACTGGACAACAGGGGGTCGCTCGAGGTGCCCATTCCAGGAGATGACATTCTGCTCACACTAAAAGGGAAAAAAAGTGTTGATACACATTTCAGAAAACAAGAAAAAGCAATCTACCACTTCTCCAGTACAGTAACAGCTGCACAAAGTGCTCTTAGGGTGAACTCTCACCAGGCAATCTGAAACATGCCCGAGCGCATTTGACCCCCAAAACCTGGTTCCTTTGATAAGTGTGATCGCTCCATATGGTACGTTTAGCCATACCTGGCTCACTTCAAAAATTAATCCTTTTTTTTTTTTGTACGTTATGCAAACATTAAGGAACATTCCATTTTTTGATTTTGCAGACATTATGGCAATGTTACTATTGAATGTTCTCTAAACATGAAAAAAACCAACAACATTTTTTATGTTTCAGAAAGTTTTTTCTAGGTTATTTGACCATTAAGGAAACGTTCATTTTATAATTTTGCAAACATCATGAGAACATAACAATTGAAGGTTCTTTGAATGTTCACAGCATTAATTTTTAAATGTTTTAAATACTTTTTATTGGTTAAACAAACATTTAAGGGAACCTTCCAGCTTTATTTTTTTGCAAACATTATGGAATGTTATTTTTGAATGATCTCTGGTTGTTCTGAAAGTAGTAACATTCAAAAAATTTAAGATGAACATCCAGCTAAATCGTTTTAGAAAACAAATGTTCCATGATTGATGTTTAAATAATGTTTTTTTAGAACATTATGAAAGACTAGACCATTCTATACAAACGTTCTATTAACATTACTGGAGGAATGTTTGTTTATAACGTTGAGGGAACCTTGCCAGAACATTAGCCAAAGTTCTGAGAACATTTTACTAATCGAAAGAACATTCTTTTTCTAAAATAAAGAACCTGGAAAGATTTCATGAATTTTACAGGTCCCCGATGGAACAGTAAATGCCACTAAGAACCTTTATTTCTAAGAGTGTAGGTCATGGTGACATTGAGATAAGGAGAGCAAAACAACACAATTGCTTAAAGCCATTGTGAAAAGCATCACAATAGCCGTTTTATAATCAGATTTTATGCAGCAAGGTATCGTGCTGAAGCGCCATTGCTTCAAGGAGGTCATTGATATGACACTTCTTCTTCCCTCGTGCACACGACGTACTGCAACCAATGCGCAGCTCCGCTGTCAGATGCGCATTGCATTTGTGGTCTCTCAATAGCTGAGGAAGCAAAACGCATAACTGCAGCCTCGTTCCTGCACACTTCTAAGAAATACACTAGGTCTTGTCTATTAAGCAATAATAAGAAGCGAACATAATGGTTGATTTATAAAAAACAATAAAAAAATGAAATAAAATAAAATATAAATATATGGATGAAAGGGAGGATGCTTGTATGGAGAGCAAGACGTGTTTATTTTCAGTTTATCCACACCGGCCGCACTTCAGCGGTGTAGTAATCACCCTAATCATTGGCTTACAAGATAAAAATGATACAGTCGACTCCACTCATGTGTTCTTTGTGAGAGGCGTGCGGATGGAAGCAGATAGCTATATTACCTTTATCCGGGATGCTCTTCACGCATTTCGGGTTTGTCAACAGCAGACGGAAGGACGCATCGTGTTAACGCTGCTGTTTAAGGTCTCATGTTTTTCCGTGCTTTCTGGCACAGTAATGTCTCAGCTTTTATCGTGCTCCTCCGGTCTTCCCCTGTTTTTCGCATCTCTCCTCCTCCAGTCCATCGGCTCTCCCCCGTGACGTCACAGCATCAGCATCAGCTGAAAATTGACTCATGCCCAAAACACTTTAAAAAGCTCGGTGGACCTTCAAGATGTCATCCTGAATTCATTATTTATGATTTTCACTCGTGTCATCCGCATAACAAAAATACACTCTAAAAAATGCTGGGTTGTTTCAACCCAACTTTGGGTCAACTAACCCAGCTGTTCGATTACTGTAGTCCATATTGGGTTGAAAGGACTCAACATTTTTAAGAGTATGTTCTAAATTAAGTTATGAAAAACGTTTGAATCTTTGAACTTTGAGTGAACGTTCTATTAACGTTCCTGGAAGAACGTTTGTGCAGAAGAGACCTTTTCCAGAACGTTAGCTAAAGTGCTCTGTTAGTTGGGAATGTGATATTCCATTCATTGATATTGTTGATGTTTAAATTAAAAATACAAAATATAAACATGTGTGTATGTGTTGAGAGGTGCATATTATTTTCGCAATTAATAAATAAGTGATTAACCTCTTCATATTTGACATTACTGGATTTTTATTTATTTATCTGTTTTTTTTTTTCTTTTTTTTTTTTTTCTTTTTTAGTAAGCTGATTGGATACTTTTCTTTTCTTACTCAAACGAACAAAACATCTCTTGGTAAGGTAAAGTGCCTAATTTTGTGATAATAGTTATTTTATTTTATTTTTAGTTCACTTTTATTTTATGTGGAAAGCCCTGGCAAACCAACTCTATTCTGAAGTCAATGATTTACTATATAGGCTACATTGATTGAATAAAATACCTTTTCCCCTTCTCTTTCTCCTAATGGTCAGTATTGATTATTGAATGTAAATCATTAAAACATTCAAATGGCAGACAGACGAACTGAAATTACTGACCTTTGATGTACAGGTAAACCACACCCTAGAATTATTTTATATGTTAAACCTAATCTTGGGCTCAAATATTTATATATAAAACCGTGTAATATTTAATATTCAGTTTGCACGGGGTAAATAAAATCGGGGTGTTAAGATAAGATGTATTGTTGCATAAATAATGACACAGAGTTGCCATTGTCATATTTATGTAATATGCCCCGCCCCTCAAGCGCATGGTTTGAATTCTTCACGCTGTGATTGGTCGATACGTGTGTCGCTCACGTCATGTCTTACACAAGTGGGCGTGTGTATATAACAGCGGCGTGTTTGTGTTCTTGCGTAAAATACAGAAACCACTGAAGGAAACAAGGACGAACCTCACACCTAAAGGCAATAAATAAACATTAAGAAAATGTCATCCGTAAATCTGACCAGCCTAGGAGCCAACCAACTGAAAAGCACCACGACTGGAGAGGTAATAATATTTTACGTGAAATGTTTCTCTTAAGTAGTACGAGGCGAGTGCAGTGACTTTCAATGAATGAATCAATTACTAAACTTAAATAGTACAAAATAAACCTTATTCTTGAAAATAATTTGACAATATTAAGTTAACAAGTCGTTTAAATGACTATTTTAAGGTATTTTCATGAAAAAGAAAAATACGCTTCCTGTTCTGATGTTTCACGTGACTTTTTGAACATAAGTAATGATGTTTTAATTCTCTTGATTGCACGAGCTCTTTTCACACTGCACCTGTTAAAGGGATAGTTCACCCAAAAATCAAAATCATGTCATTAATAACTCACCCTCATGTCGTTCCAAACCCGTGAGACCTCCGCGGACACAGTTTAAGATATTTTAGATTTAGTCCGAGAGCTCTCAATCCCACCATTGAAACTGTTTTTAAGGTATACTGTCAATGTCCAGAAAGGTAAGAAAACATCACCAAAGAAGTCCATGTGACATCATTGACGTCATTGGTGATGACGTAATGGCGTCACGTCTATCAAACATTCAAATATATAAAGTCAGTAATCAGCTTTAGTCAGTTGGGAACCTCATAATCATGAAAAGTTTACAATTAAGTTTTGCAACAACACACCCAAATACAGTAACATCAATAATGTGCATATGAGGATTTAAGTCTTGAAGATATAAAGTAAATAAATTAGGTGTCATCAGCACAGAAACCATGATCCACTTACTATACATAATCCATTGCAATGTATTTGTTATTAAATGAATTTACCTTTTTCCAGATTGCCCTTCATTCAAACCCTCGGATTACCCGCGCTCATAACATTAGCACAGAATCGGTTCGGAATCAATTACCAAAAGAACCAGTTTGGTTCAGATGCTCTGTGTGTCAGTCTGCTTCACACACTGAATCACACATGCGCAGTATCATCAGCCCCTCGGTTCTCGAATCGGACGCGTCTGGAAAAAAAACGGTTTTCAGTTCAGTGTACTGATGATCCGAAAACCGATGCAACCGGTTCTTGACTCGAGAACGAGAATCGCTCTAACCGGCACGTGCTGCAGTTCAGTGTCATCAGCTGCTCTACTCGTGTTCTGGTTCTATTTACTACAAACTCAATTTGTGAATGTGTCATCATTAACTATAAATACAGTACTGATATTTCATAAATCGTCCCGTATTCCTATTAAAGTCTTTAGACTATTTTTAAGTCTTTAGACTATTTTTAAGTCTTTAGAGTCTTAATTATTGTCCAACTTTACTGAAAACCCTTTTTGGCTTATACATTATCTACAATATACAGATTAGAAACATTCAACTTACAAAAAAAAAACAAAAAAAAAAAAACAGATGCAACCGGTTCTTTACTCGAGAACGAGAACTGCTCAAACAGTGGGCGTGTTCGTTCGTCATCTGGCTCGGCTCGGTGTTCATCTTCAGTTCGGTCTTCACAGCAGTTCAGTAAGTGTACTGTATGAGTAAATGAATTACTCCTGGATATTGGTTTATTCTGACTCAGAGGGAATGTCAGTCACGTTAAAAAAGGTAACAGTTTAAGTAATTTGTGGATTAATGCGAATTGGGGATGGGAACCGTTTCAAACGATTCAGTTCGATTTGGTGAACTGGTTCAACTGGTTCACTAAGAAGAACCGGTTAAATTGAATGATTCGTTCACTAATCGGACCTCACTAGTGAGAGAGAGTTCAAAACAAAGCAGTTTGTGATATCCGGTTCACAAATGAATCATTCGATGTAACCTGATCTTTTTGAACCAGTTCACCAGATGGAACTGAATCATTTTAAACTGTTCGTGTCTCCAATACGCATTAATCCACAAATGACTTAAGCTGTTAACTTTTTTAATGTGGCTGACACTCCCTCTGAGTTCAAACATACCAATATCCCGGAGTAATTCATTTACTCAAACAGTACACTGACTGAACTGCTGTGAAGAGAGAACTGAAGATGAACACCAAGCCAAGCGGTTGTTGTTTTTTTGAGAAAATTAAAGGCTTTTAAGTGCGCCTTATAGTGCGGAAAATATGGTATAACTGACATCTAAGGAAAATCCCAAATTCAGTATCTCAGAAAATTAGAATATTGTGAAAAGGTTCAATATTGAAGACACCTGGTGCCACACTCTAATCAGCTAATTAACTCCAAACACCTGCAAAGGCCTTAAAATGTTCTCTCAGTCTAGTTCTGTAGGCTACACAATCATGGGGAAGACTGCTGACTTGACCGTTGTCCAAAAGACGACCATTGACACCTTGCACAAGGAGGGCAAGACACAAAAGGTCATTGCAAAAGAGGCTGGCTGTTCACAGAGCTCTGTGTCCAAGCACATTAATAGAGAGGCGAAGGGAAGGAAAATATGTGGTAGAAAAAAGTGTATAAGCAATGGGGATAACTGCACCCTGGAGAGGGTTTTGAAACAAAACCCATTCAAATATGTGGGGGAGATTCACAAAGAGTGGACTGCAGCTGGAGTCAGTGCTTCAAGAACCACTACGCACAGATGTATGAAAGACATGGTTTACAGCTGTTGCATCCCTTGTGTCAAGACACTCTTGAACAACAGACAGCGTCAGAAGCATCTCGCTTCAAAAAGGACTCAACTGCTGCTGAGTTGTCCAAAGTTATGTTCTCTGATGAAAGTAAATATTGCATGGTGTTGGTCCACTGTGTTTTCTGAGGTCCAAGGTCAACACAGTCGTATATCAGGAAGTTTTAGAGCACTTCATGCTTCCTGCTGCTGCTGTAATAATATTAAACATTGTATGTAATAGATTTGCCTTCTTTGCCTTTTTTTTTTTAAAGGTATATTTTAAAGGTATATTTCACATAAGGTAATGTCCATGGGCATTAAAAAAAGCATCCAGGAATTGTGTACAAATCCTTGCAACATGGGGCCGTGCATTATCATGTGGTGATGGTCGTGAATGAATGGCACTACAATGGACCTCAGGATCTCGTCACGGTATCTCTGTGCATTCAAAATGCCATCAATAAAATGCACCTGTGTTGATTCCAAATTCTCTGAAACATCTTTGGAGATGGCTTATGGTAGAGAAATGAACATTCAATTCATGGGCAACATCTCTGGTGGACATTCCTGCAGTCATCATGACAATTGCATGCGCCCTCAAAACTTGCAACATCTGTGGCATTGTGCTGTGATAAAACTGCAGATTTTAGAGTGGCCTTTTATTGTGGTCAGCCTAAGGCACACCTGTGCAATAATCATGCTGTCTAATCAGTATCTTGATGTGTCACACCTGTGAGGTGGATGGATTATCTCGGCAAAGGAGAAGTGCTCACTAACACAGATTTAGACAGATTGTGAACAATATTTGAGAGAAATAGGCCTTTTGTGTACATAGGAAAAGTCTGACACTGATGTCACAGTTTCATGTTTAATATCATGGAAAACATGGAAGCCCATTCACTTTGAATATATCTTGTCGACATTTGTTTTGTTTGTCTCATGTCTTGTGTCTTAGATGGTGGAGATTGGTTCTCTGTGGCAGGAGCAGACGGTTGTTCTCTTCTTCTTGCGGAGGTTTGGTTGTCAGGTTTGTCTGTGGATGTCAGCAGAGGTCAGTAAACTGGAGAAGGACCTGAAAGCAAACGGTGTTGCTCTGATCGGCATCGGACCTGAAGAGACAGGAGTGAAGGAGTTCATAGATGGGGGGTTCTTCAAGGGAGGTGAGGATTTGTCACATATCTTTAGTATTGTTCCTAATTTCTTAGTTTTGCAATAATGTTGCTGAAATATAGACTGTAGTGAAAATTCTATTAAGTTCATCTAAAATGGATTCAATTCCTTTTTGAACCAGAAGAGATGCATAAATATTTGTTTTTAGTATAGGAAACAAACTTTGAAAATATGTAGATTTTTCTTTTAGATGTTTTGAAAATCTATTTGATAAAAGATAGAAACATTTAAAACTGGGAATAAAAGGAAACAATGAAAATACTAATTTATTTTTTATGTATGATTTTAAAAACTGTTTTAAGAGATATAAACATTTAAACTTAATTAAAATGAAACCCTAAAAACTTTTCCTTTAGATTTTTTTTTATATTTTTTTTTTAATATAGAAACACTTTAACCTGTCAATAAAAGGAATGTATGAAAATACAAAACATTTAATTGTTTAAAATATTTGTAAACATTTTTTTTAAGTTATAAACATGGCATAATATTATGAAATGTAGGTGAAATATTTCAGATTGCAAGACATTTCTAAATGCTTTCTTGCTTCTATTGAAGCAAATGGTGATCTACTTTTCGAATCTAACTGAAATCAGGTTTTGTTAATGCATCTCCAAAGCAGGAGATACCAGATTAGAAAATGCAATGCTTTGCATTCTTTCTTCTGAAATAAGTGATAACCTCAGGTTAAGCACATTGTGTGGGTTTAGTGTTGAATTTATTGGTGATTGAATTCTTGTTTTTTACTGTTATTTTATGACCTGTTACTATGATTACCATGCCTGTGTTGACCTTGGGTTTGCCACTGATAAAAGCTATCATTACCATCTTCCTGATCCTGTGAATTTTTAACTTTCTCTTTGTTGTTTCAGACATCTACATTGATGAGAAAAAACAGTGTTACAGAGATTTAGGCTTTAAAAGGTATGAGGAAACTTGTAATGTATGTGTTTTTTAATATTTTTTGTATTTGTGTAATGGGCCGTGATGCAAGCATGTCAAAATGTACAAAAATCTTTCTGGTTTCCAATCTCAGGTACAATGCCATGAATGTGATTCCAGCTGCTATGGGGAAGAAAGTACGAGAAATCGCCTCAAAGGTATTTATAAAACATTACACGCTGCCATAAAAAAAAAAAAAAAAAAGATTTATTGTAAATTATAATTCATGTGTAGTGATACTTTATAGATTACATTACTTTAAAATGCTGTCTTGTCTGTAAATTTTTTTTAAGGCCTTGTTTGAGGCATTAAATAATATCGTATTTCAAGATGTACATGCATTTTAAAGCATCTTTAAAATCTATTGATCCTTATGTTACACCCTTTCTTGAAGGCAAGTGCAGAAGGAATTCAAGGGAACTTTAGTGGAGATCTTCTGCAGAGTGGAGGCATGCTCATCGTCGCAAAAGGTAAAATTACAATGTTTTCTGTCATTTTCATGCATTTTCATTATTCTGCAGACACACTCAATGAAGTGTATGTGTTCAGTCTTGTTGTTAGATAGGTGTGTTACTATAATGTTCTCTGTGAACTGATAGAAAACTGAAAACAAGAAAATCTTGTATCCTATGCGGTCTGAATTATTGTCACTAGAGGGCAACATGACCTCACATATATAAAATCTGGAGCATGCAAATCTGCTCAATGGTATGAAGAAATCTGCCAGTAGCAGATATTATCATTTCAGAAAAATTTCTCGATGTATAAGTTTTTGATGGGTTTCTGTGTCTTATTTTTTATAAGAAAAAATAATTTTTTATAGGTTTATAGGTTTATAGAAAAAGTTCACTCAAGAAAGAAAATGTACTGAGTTTTGTTTCTTCATCAGAACAAATCTTGAGAAATGTAGCATTACATCACTTGCTCACCAATGGATGCTCTGCAGTGAATGGGTGCCGTCAGAATGAGAGTCAAACATCTGATAAAAACATCACAATAATCCACATGACTCCAGTCCATCTGCATGTTACTTGTAACAAACAAATCAATCGTTAAGCATCATTTTACAACTGAAAAATATTTTAAAACAAAATTCAGTAGAATGTGATGTGAGAGAACAACAGGTGATGAACTTTTTCCTTGAGGGAGGGTAATTTTGGATTATTGACTCATATTTTGGCCGGAAGCAATGGTTAAAAAAGCTAAAACGCCTTAATGTTGGATTTGTTTCTTACAAACACACAGCTTTTGGCTTCACAATATGTGAACTGATGGACTGATGTACTGGAGTCGTGTAGATTGTGATGTTTTTATCAGATGTTTGAACTCTTATTCTGACGGCACCCATTCACTGCAGAGCATCCAATGGTAAGCAAATAATGCAATGCTACATTTCACCAAATCTGTTCAGATGAAGGAACAAACTCATCTATATCTTGAATCTTGAATAACTTTTTGTGCATTGTGGCATTATTTTCAAGAAAATTAAACATGTTCTCATCACTTGAATGCAACCGGATGTTTTTCGGGGTTTGTTTGCGATTCTCATTAATTTCTTGATGATTATCATTAAACTCTCATTACTGTAACAGAGTAATGAGAATAATTACGCCTGGACATAATTATGTTTTTCTAATTAAAATCTGCTTAAATTATTAATTTCCTGTTTTAACAGGTGTTCCATGATGTATAAATACTTCACTATTTAATGATATTTTCTATCTTACGATAATCTTAATTGTCATGAAAACAAAACCCGGAAATCCCAATTTAAAAACGAAAATGTCACCCTGTTCAGGTGGAGAAAAGGTTCTGCTGCATTTTGTCCAGAAATCTCCTGCAGACAACATATCTCTGGAGGACATCACCAAAGCTCTCGGGATCTCGGCGAACGTCCAGGCTGGTGAAAAGCCACAGGTAAAACATGAAGCATTTGTAAGGTGAAGCCTCAGATACTATAGTATAGCTCTGTTTATCAATCCAGTCAGGTATTCTTCCTCTGCGGGATTTTTTTGTTTTTCTTGTTTTTTGTTTGGTGCATTGATACAGATTTTATATTTTGTGCATTTGCTATTCTACAGCAACTCTGAATGCAGAATTTGAAGCCTGAACCTTTATTTTATAATATTAGTGTTACTGTTTTGAGATTTCTAAAATAGTGTTTACATAATGTGAAACTTATTCATTTAATCCAGTTAAAATGAGGTAAAGTATCTTTCTTTTTTAATCAACTGGAATATATGAAAATAGGCATTACCACATGTATCTGACACATAAACTATTTTATAATTGAGTTTCTTAGCAAGAAACTGTCTGAGTGCTTTTAAATGACTCACATTGACATTTTGATGTATAAAATGACTCACTGAACAAGTGTTTATTATATGAAGGTCAAAGAGCAAGTGGTTTTTCTCTGCTTTTCTCTATTTTTAGGTTTTTACTTTAATTGACTCCAGAAATGTGACCATGATGTTACATTAGCACTTGTTTTGAGGCCATTCTAAATGCTCTTATTGAGTAGTGTTGCTTTTCAAGGACAATTACACTTTGGTTTTTACTGCAGTAAAGAATATTTGGTTTGCATTGATCCATGCAAGCACACAAGAGCCAATGTTGGAGCACAGATGCTTATGTAAGTGGATGTTTGAACAAGTGAAGTGATTGTAGGACAGAACAGAGTCTTGTTGTGAGGCTGATCTCCTGGTTTAACATGATCTTAACCGCCCGAGTTTCCATTGATGCACCTGGGAGTGAGATTACAGAGGGCTCATATTACAATGAAACCCACTAAAACCAACTGATGCATTTCCCTAGGCTGCTATTACACAGACGTGTAGCTCTTAACGTAATGCGTGGTCTGAGGTTAGGAGTTAACAGTGGTATCCTGGAGGAAATGACACTTTTGGCCTCTCTCTTCCTTGACGAGCTCAAGATTAGATGTAAACGAAACTAGCATGTTCACATGGTGCCATGTGTGTCCAGTCAAAAAAAAAAAAAAAAAAACGTTCTGCAGAGAAATAGAGTAGCATTCGCTATCGCTAAAAAAAAAAAAAAAGCAATTTGTTTCAGGTGCTGATATTTTGTTTGGCAAAAAGTAAGATGAAATTTGAATGGCTAGTAACGTAAAACAGTGATATAAATAAAAACAGTATATCAGATAAAATTATATATAAAATGATATATCTGTGTTATATTTAAATGCTTAGTTTTATGATCTCTATATGTGTTTATGATCTATATGATGTAATGCAATAAAATTAAGATTGCGAAATTAACAAATAAATGCTACTTAAAAGCCTGATGATCATATTCAATACTCATGCATAACATGATTTTTCAAAAAAATAAATAAATAAAAAGTATAAAAGTATAAGTTATTATATTTGTTTGTGAGTATCATAAAGTGAATGTTTTTACAATTATATTAAAAGGTCTTTTTTTTTGCTAAAAAGTATAATCTACCAGTCAAATGGCTTAAAGCATGTAGTAGATTACGGACAACAGGTTTTTCAACCGCGTGATAATTAAGAGGCACTTGAAAAGTGTGTATTTATGAGTAAACAAGACCTGCAGCTTTAAAGGGTTAAAAGTAGAAATCTTCGGGTTTCACCCTTTATAAAAGCTTTGTAGCCATAGTATGTGTAGATGGTCAAGTCTGTGCAATAAAACAGACTTCATATATAGTGCACAAGTCAAACTGACTAGTTTTATTGTGCTCTGTTGTCATTATGTGAGCTTAACTATCCCAGTCCTCATTTACCTTTTATTATGTTGATTGCATGTAAGAAAGAAAGACATGCATAAGAAAATGATAGTTTTGTTGTATGTTCCAACTGAGAATTTCCTTACATTACTTTTACCTTTATGTACAAATACAGTCACTCCAAAAAGTATTTGGACACATGAAATAGTCTAAATGTCTTTGCATTACATGATAAATGATGTAGTCCTCTAGTTTTCTGGCTTGCATGCACAGGACTCCCATAGTAAATCACCATCTTGCAACAATTCAGAGGTTACACCACATAGTTTTTATTCTGAAAGACAGCGGTTTATAAAAAATGACCAATAGGGATTCGGTTTTATTAAGATGGGTGGTTCAGTAGCATAATGGTATATGAACCAAAAAAGATACTTAGAAATGTCCTGAAAAAATTTTGTGGTCCTTCAGACAAAACATTTAATGCTGAAATGACGAAAGAATGTATTTCTTCATAGATAGGTCAGTGGTTGTTGTAATTTGTATAAAAAAATGTCTTCATAAACAGTGAAACAAAAGCCTGTTAAAAATATATATATTCCACTGCTATTTAGGATCACTGATATACTACTATAATTTAAAAATTAAAGTAACTAAACTGAAAATATAAGATAACATTTTAGCGATTTCGTTGTTTTTTTTTAATATGCAATTTATTTATTTATATTTATTAGTTTTAGTTTTATTTAATTTAGTACTTTTAAAGAAAATGAGAAATAACTAACTGGAATAAATTGTTTACTTTTCTGTATTTTTTAAAAATTATATTTTAATTAGGAATTTTATTTAAATTAACAAAAAGAAATTATTTTGTGGTTTTAGTTTTAATTAACGATATATCATTGCAACAAATTTGTAGCTTCTAATTATTGAAAAAAGAATATCTTTTTTTCAAAAGTTTGAGCACACAAGACACTATCAGATTTGTATAACAATTCTAATTACAAAAGTCACGCAAAAGAGATTTCAATTCATTTCATCCGTGTTTTCTGTGCAAATTGTGTCATGGCATATTTTTAGCATGTTTTTTTTCTGTGCTGGTCTATTGTGGTCTCATTTGTTTAACTTCATGCCTAAGTCAAAAGTCTGGTTTTAGGAAGGGTGTTTTGTGTCGTACCACACCCTTAAAACTACCAAAAGACATTTAGTCCATCCAGAGAATAAACATGGTGTCAGTCAGCAGCATATCTCCGAGAAGATTGGCCAAAAAAGTTTTCTTACACCACCTCAGGAAGGAAAGGTCCCAAACCCAGTGTCGTCACTGAATGACACGGGACAGTCTCAAGAGAAATGTTTCTGGGGATTGAGTAGACTTCAGACACTCTCCGAAAAAAGGGTCCAAAACTCTCTCTGTGGCGCTACTCTTTCAAAAGTTTAGACAAATTGTAATAAAACGAAAATTGTAGTTCGTAATCTGGATTGCACATACTTTTCGATAGCGTTTGACCTAACTTGTTCATCACATAGGTTTGAATGGGATTACTGTGTACCGAAAAACTAAAGAAAAGGAAATGCAGTCAATTCTTTATCAACATCATGAAATGCATTAAGCATTAACTGCCATTGTGTGAATAATATGTAAACATGTAATCCATAAGCTAATTGTGATCTTGATTTCAGGCATTTAAAAAGAACTATAAAAAGAACCCAGCTCTGCTTATATGTACATTTTAGGTACTAACTAATATGTACCATGTAAGGGTAATTAAGGTATAAATATGTACCTTTTTGGTGCTGCCCCAATGACAGCGCTGTACCTATTTATTTATTTTATTTTTTTTTCTTCTAAAAATGTTCTCTCATGTTGGCAGACTTTTGATTTCAGCATGAAGTATAACAAACGAGAGCACAATAACTGAATAAAGACACTGTTGACATCTGTAGAGCTGCTTATAGATGAATTTAGCATGTTTTATAATGTCATTTTTATTGTATAAAGCGCTGTATAAATAATTGCCACTTGATTTTCTGTACAGAACTTAATTCTTCAGTATTCAGTTTTTTGTATTCTGACATGAGATGAATCTCAGAATTAAACGGTTTGTCAGAAATGCATAAGTCTGCTCAATCTGGTAACTGTGAAATATTCTATTAATATAACTAAGTCAAAAGACGCACCACAGCTGCTCTTTTAGAATAGATGTTGCTTTAAAGTTCAATAACAGGACGTGCCGCAGGCCTTGTTTACCCATAAAATACCATCGGCGTCATCTTTATCGATGCCATTTCCTCTGGAGTGTGAGATGCGAGTGACTTTCACACGGCCGTGAATGCATTGACAGTCTGACCTGAGAGTCTTAGTTATACTTTGCTTTTAGCTTAAAAAATTGACTTTCCTTAATTAAAGGGTAGGTTCCCCCAGCAAAATGCAAATTCTTGTGCCTTTCCCAACCTGTATGCCTTTTTCTGCTTCATCAAACACTAATATTTTTGGAAAAATATGTCCACGTTGTTTTCCTTTGTGCATACAATAAAAGTCAATGAGATCCAGTGTTATATAATACTCAAGTTTAATAATTCATTTTCACAACATCAACCAATTTAATAATGATTTTCCATTTTGTGTTCTTTACAGTGCAATGAAGATGTTTGCACACGATAGAAGATTCATAGTTCTTCAGGGATGCATGGACTGTGATTTCTGGTTATCCAGTGTTGTATTCCCACTAAACTGACTCAAATCATCTTAACTTTTATATGATATGTTGGTTTCTATATTAAAATATAGTGCAAGAACTTTTATATGCATTGTTGATTACTAATCTTGCTTTGTTCCTTAATTTTTTTGACAAATGATCAGCCATTGAAAAATAGTTTGTGTTATAAGCTTTGCATTAGAGCTAAAATCTACTCATTTAATGATTATTTTTATAAACCTATATTTATTATGATTTTCTCCAAACATGTCTGACCAAATGTGACTTGTTAATTAAAGAATGTGAATGATATTGAATATATTAAAACTCTTACCAAAGTATATTTGTGTTTTTAATGTATGAATGTCAATGTTTAAAAGCAAAACAAAAAAACAATGAATGCAGAATATATTTGTTGCTTTATATGAGTTTATTTTTGAAGCTTACATCATTTCTTATATATCATAACAATATTTCAATGTTTAATGTAGCTAAATAACATTTTTAAGCCATATATTTTTGCTTGAACAATCAGTATTGGCAGAACAATATAATTACAAGGCATTCACTTGGAAAGTCATTAAAAGGTATATGGTCTCTCATGTAATATCAAGAGCAGTTCTGTCAGTAAATATTAACTGAGGCGTTTCAGAAGTCAACATGTCTATGTATACAGAATAAGACCAGCCCCAGACATATTCATATAGCAGCATCTGTGGCCATGTGGCATATTGTAATATGAGGATGAATCTCACAAAACATGCAAAGAACATGTCTATTTCAACCACAAAAAAATAAAAACTAATTAAGTGTCAAATATAATAAATAAATAAAAAAATGTCTGTCAATGTCAAAAAATTATGACATTTTTGACATAAACACACACACAGATATATATATATATATATATATATATATATATATATATATATATATATATAGTATTATTTAATAGTCCAAAAACATGCTTCATTTTGGACATATAGAAAAGTTTATGGATATACCTGTACTTTTCTTCTTTTGATTTTGTGGCAAAACTTAACCTGGACATGTTTTCATGAGATACATCTTTGAACTGAAAAATAAAATGTAAAAAAATAACAACGGAGTCTGTAAAACCGAATTGTGAAGCATTCTTGTGTCTGACGATTGTTCCGTAGTGCACTGAAGAAAGTACATAATTCCTGATTTCAGAATTAATTATAATTCATATAATAATAATAATAATGATAAGCTTATTTCTAACGAAACGCCTTCAAAACCAGCTACATGCTAAAAATGCACACAAATGCTTTTTATTTATTTTTTTATTTTTTTTACAATTCACACTTGCCAAAGTTTTGATAGCTACTTATTTTCCCTTCAGGTCAGATTTCTTCAGGGCAGTCGTATAAACAATCACAGAGGGTGGCTTTATATATTTTAATTTCACAGGATACAAAATGGCTATTTTAAAATGAGATTTGCTAAAAAGCACATCAGCAATCCTTGGCACAAATATGTAGTTCTTTAATGCGGTATAAAGAACAGGTAATTCACATCACACCTCATTTTATTAGTTCGCAATATAACAAATGCCTCAAGGCCAGATAAAAATGCACAAATATGTGTCTGGTTGATGTATGCATGCTATTATGGAGTTGATAGTGTTGCATATTCATATGTAACATATTTTGCTATAATGCACCTTTATAGCATTGACGTCATTGGCAAGTAAATCAATTGTGCATAAATTAAATTTTATACAGGTATTGTTTCTGAATCACACTGGATTCTGTGCACGCCAGTATCTGACCTAGTAAAAGCTCAAATCTTTCCAATTTAGATTTTTAATGAAACCCTAATTTATGTGTACCAAAGTTGCTTGCATTCAATATATCGCTTGTTTCATGTGCATCAAACAGTACGTGCCATAACAGAGGTGTCGAGGTGTAGATTGGCTAGCAATGAAGCTTTCAAGGTAGATATGAACATTCAATTGACTAAAGTCTTTGTCGTGAGAGATAACAGTCATAATCAATAACCCAAGTCAATATTGACTCTGCTATAAGCTTTCAGAAAACTTGACAAAGCATTTCTTCTCCTGACACCCGTTTGATCTTTTCCAGCATCTCATTCTATCATTACTGCTTAATCAAGATGGAAAATAACAGTCACCGGCTTTGACCGGATTTCTAATGTGATAAAAAGTGTCCATTTGAGAGACAACTGCTGCCTGTGGCTTCGTCCGCTACGCTCCAGCTAACACATGAACCCCCGCTGCCCCATTAACACACATCTCAGATCAATTTATGAAATTACGAGATATGACTTTGCCTAAAATTACCAGCCCACTGGCCGACAGATCCTTGAGGGACAACTTTGCATAATGAATCCTTTTGATTACATATTCCCTGCTGGAAAATCATGGTTTATGTGCTTTTATAGTTGGTTGGAGTTAGTATAGATGGTTCATCAGTTGGTCTTTGGCCTGGTAGACCATCTTGGCCAGGCTGGAAAGTGTTACCAGCTACTATGGTCTATGCCACGTTTATGTACAAAATTACACATTCCCTGCTGAAAAATCAATATAGTTTGTGGTTTTATGTGATTTGTACTTGGTTCAAACTAGTCTAGATGGTTCATCAGCAGGACTTTGACCTGGTTGACACATCTTTGCAAGTCTGATTAACGTTAGAAGACCACGTGTTCCTGTGGCTTAGTGGTAAAGCATTGCATTAGCAGTGCAAAAGATCATGGGTTCAATTCCCAGGGAACACACATACTGGTAAAAAATGTATAGCCTGAATACACTGAAAGTTGCTTTGGATAAATGCAAAAGCAACTGAACCACTTTATGGTGGTATGACTTGTATTTTCCACCGGGTTTAAGTGAATATTCACACCAATGACCATTATAAGCAAAAAAATAAATAAAAAAATTGGTAGTCTAGATACACTCTTAAAAATAAATGTGATTCAAGATGCCACAGAAGAACCTTATTTCGTCTAAATGGTTAAATAAAGAACCTTTAACATCTGAAGAACCTTTCTGTTTGATAAAACGTTCTTTGTGGTGTAAGGAGGTTCTTCAGATTACAAAAAGGTTAAGAAAGAGATGGTTCTTTAAAGAACCTTTGACTGAATGGTTCTTAGTGGAACCAAAAATGGTTCTTGAAGCATCTTTATTTTTAAGAGTGTGGTTCATCAGCTGGAGTTTGACCTGGTCTTTTCCTAGCTGGTTACAGTTAGTAGACCAGTAAAAAAAAAACAGCTACAATGAAAAAATAAATCAATAAAAAATAAACACTTTAACCTGTTTTTCCAGCAGAGTTATGTGACGTGAACATTTACACCAATGACCATAATCAAACATAAATGGTTAAAGAGTATTAAAACTCAGTTATGAAAACAAAAAAATGATTGCAAAATGTGTTGCTTTAGAAAATTATCTTGATCTGAAAAAAAAACATCTTTCTGGATCTTAATGCTTCAGCTGTTTTTAAGAATCCCGAATGAAAACCAAACCAGGAGGATTGAACAGTTAAAGCTCCCTCAGTCTCTCTATGACATGCTAAAACATTGTGTTGACATTAGGAATGAACAGAAATGCTCCCTGGCAGAACGAACAACTTACATGAAACAAACAATCAGTCTGAGTGACCCGTTGTGTCTAATTCATTCCTGTATTGCAGCACTTCCTGACATTATCTGCTGGCTTTACCAGAAGCCCGTCACGTAATTGCAAGGCAGCCATGAATCGAGGCTATTTACGGACAAAAACACACAAAGCCTGAAGCAATACGGTTTTAACAGTCTTAAGGTTGTCATGTAATTGTAAACACGGGTCCTTTTACATAACGCTAAGCCCTCGATTTTAAAGAACGACAGATTGTTTAGAAAAACGTACTGTAGCTCGCACATATACATTATGATTTTTTTTTTGGGGGGGGGGGGGCTACATCACTCAATAGGACTCAAGCTTTTGCCTCTTTCCCGCTGCATGCTTTGGAAAATAAAATAATATTTCTTATAGCATAATAAAAATATTTCAAGGCTGCTTATTATGAAACGAAACATGATGCCTTGACTGGTTTTTATTCAGACCACAATCTCCATCGGCTTCCAAGCCTCCAGTTGTTGGCGCTATTTGGGTTCGCTCAAGCACAACGAATATATTATTGGAGAGCCGTCAGAATCGTAAGCCAACCGAGGGATTTATCCATTTACATAATCTGGAAAAATCTGATGTCAATAAGCCTCTCGTTGCATTGAAACTATTGTGTTAACACATGTTATTCAATGCAAAAATTAATAGTGTTAAAAGAAACCTGTAAATATTCAAACAAGACCTATAGATAATGAAAAAGCATGCCTCTTTTTCAGAAAAACAACACCCTTACTGTGCACATTCACAACGCCTGCACTCAGTTATATGTGCGCATTTGAAAGGTTCACAGTAGACATCTATGCAGTCACACATGTAGGTGTCTAACACCTTGGTAGTGTCTGACACATCAGACTAACAGACACAACATAAGATGATCCAAGCTCTCCTAACCGCTGCCTGGTTCCTATAATATACACAGACTCCCGTGACTCCGCCGGCACATTACCACACTCGACATTTCTCCTCGGGGTTCATGGGAGCTCCTCGTGCACAATGAAATGCTTCAGAAAATGCCTCAAAGTTCTGGAGGGAACCTAGAACCCTGTTAAAAACAAAAAACATGATCAATTACAAAACACCTACAGTGAACCTAAAAAATAGTTCGACCACTAAAAAATGTCTGAATTTCAATGAAGAGAGCTCTACTGAAGCACTGTGTTGCTTCTTTAACATTTTGCTTGAACATGTTGCAAAAATATATATGTATTGCATATTATTTCCATGTCTATTAAAAATTTGTTAAGGGAGAGAAAAATTGCTTTGTATATGTATAATATACACTACCCTTCAAAAGTTTGTTTTTGCTATATTTAAATATGTTTAATAGCTTGTGCATGTTATCGAATGCACTGCCATGTTTAAGTATGACTTAGATTTTCATCTTTAATTCACAACTGTGGCACAAAGCTCTTGCCTGTATTCCAGAGGGCTGTGTGGGTCAGTTTTGATGGACTGAATGGCGTATTCAGGGCGACAGGCACCACACCAGACCTACAGAAAGCATGAGACATTTTTATATTCAATAAAAATAAGCCAAGAACAACTGAACACATTTTGTTATTTTATTAGCACATATTTTGAAATGTGCCCATCCAAATCCACGTCCTTCAAAGCTGCACCCATCCCATCGGATGGCATGATTCAAACACTGATTTCTTGCCTTCAGCACATGATCGAGAGCCTGCGGTCATGTATTTTTTTACAGAGATTAAGCAGCACCTGTATCTTTTAATATGTGTCAGTTTAGTTTGATACGCTCCTGACCTTGCATGGGCATCAAGGGGAGCACATGCAGGCGTCCTAAAGTAGATGTCATTCATACCTGGGCAAAATTTAGAAAGAAGAGCTGTTTGTGATCCATTTCCAGTCCGGGAAGACGGGGCTCCTCGCCCTCCCTCTCCACCCACTTCATATACGCCTGATGTCACACACACAACATCAAACTCACATAAACCGAGTTCTACATGTTCTGATGAAGATGTGAGTATTTAAGATGTAAGTAGTTCTCACTGTGTTTCTAGTTGTTTAAAGGCAACTAATTATACAAACCTTATATGCTTGACGAACACCACCGTTGTCAGCAATATTCTCTCCTAGTGTTGTGATGCCACTGACCTGCAACAACATCAGTGTAAAAATGTTCAGTGTTATTTAACTATTATTTCTATGATATTAAAGTATTTACTAATATTTAAAATCAGCTTTTAATTTGATATTTTCAGTGCTCTTTTTTTAATACTTTAAAAAAATATATTTTATATTTATATATATATATATATATATATATAATTTGCTTTTAGATTTTAGTTTAATAATTTTAATACTTCAACTTAAGTTTTTTTTAGGTTTTTTTTTTATCTAATATTTATATTTTCTTTTATTTCAACTTTATTTTGATTAACAAAATGAAGTTTACAATAACAGCAGTATTTTTATAAATCTTTATTTCCTTAAAAGTTTTTTAGGAGGAATAAAAGAGATTTGTTTATGTACTGAGCTATAAATTGAACTGCAAAACATTTTCTTACTTAGTATTTTTTTTCTTGGTTTCCTTTAGAAATACCTAAACATTTTTTTTTTAAGAATATCTGTCAATGGGGCGAAAAAAAAAAAGATTTTCCCTTTGAATTAAGATTAAGATTTTTATTGCCCCTTTGACATATATTTTTTCTTAAGCAAAACAAAATTTGTATACATTTTTCAGAAAACACTATTTTTCAGAAAACACAATATTTTAAGTCATTATACTTCTCAAGTAAAGGTATCTTTATTTAGGGATGTTTAGTTATTTATACAAGAAAACAAGACAAAAATACTAAGTAAGAAAATCATTTTTTAGAGTGAATGTGTATATTATATTTGGATATTATAGGTTTAGGAAGAATTGATAGACTGATGTTGTGTTAAATATAAATGCAGTTTGAGACATTGCTGGCACATTTTATAAAAGTCAGGAAAAGTATTTAAACATCCTTAAAAGAAGCAAAATACGGAGAATGCAGTCAATTTATTGCCATATTTACAAAAAAGTGAATAAATAAGCATAAAAAAATGCTAGTGGGGTTAGCTAAGGTGACTTTACTAAATAACGAGTCATTTTCAAAGTTTATAAAAAAAAATAAAAAAAAACATTCTAAATATGTCGGTCAAGTTTTAAAATCCATTAATTTTAGTGGCTAAAAAGATTAAATTAGTTTCAAGAATTTATACCAAGTAATTTTTGCTTGATTTTTATATATATATATATATATATATATATATATATATATATATATATATATATATATATATATTTATATATATATATATATATATATAATATTATTATTATTATTATTATTATTATTTATTTTATTATTTATTTAAGGGCAGTGGAAATTCTTAGATTGGGCTAAAGGCATGCACACACTGCAAGTACTGGAAGTACAAAGCATATATTTGTTATTCGTTCATTTTTAAACATTCAGATACAGATTTCTGAATGTATCCTACTGAGTGAAGTTCTTCTTACATTTTGGCCTCCTGCAAGTTTCCAGCTGAATTTGCCGTACTGCTCCACCATGCATTTAGATTGATCCTCAAAGCGCTCGGCAGAGAAGTTGCTCCACCAGTTGTACATGTTTCCATCCTTGTCAAAACTGCGGCCTGTGAAAATAAATATTTCATTTTTTTGGAACACATAGTCGAATTTTAGACAAGCATTGTGGTTGCTCTTTTGCCACACTGTTTTTTTTTTTCATCCACAGCTAACTGATATTTGGTACAATCCATCAGATGAGATGCATATTACCTTGATCATCAAATCCATGAGTGATTTCATGTCCTATAACCATCCCAATTCCACCAAAGTTTAGAGCTTGCAGCTGTTTTTCACTGAAGAACGGAGGCTGGAGGATGCCAGCAGGAAACACTGAAAGAAAGATGGATGCATAGAAAGAGATGCAATTCAGCACAATGCCTGGGTAATTGACCAGGAAATGTGTTTTTGAGATACTAATTGAGTCACAAGAAAACAACTCAACTCATGTTTACTATTTTTATATTTAAAAAAAAAAATAAAAAATAAAAAAAAATATATATATATATATATATATGAAGCACACATTTATATTTAATTCATGATTTATTATATATGCATGTATGAATTCTGATTATATATATTTTTAAGATTTCATTATTGTGTAAAAATGATTAAAATCAGTTACCAGTGCTGAGTTGTGGCAAAAACCAACAATTTTGTCCCAAATAATGTTAATTTGAAAGGTTAGCTACTTTTGTAACCATAAAGAAAGCAATGTTAACAATGTGGTAAAAGAGACATGTAATGTTAGAAGAAAACTGAAAAATCGAGGTAAAATATTTTTTACTGTGCATCGTTTTCAGTCAAGCTATGCAAATATCCAGTAAAACTTTACAAAACATGTTATAATATTATATAAATGTGTGCATTTAAGAAAAAAATGATATCTCAATATAACTTTCTCTTTTTTGATGACGATAATTAATCAATATTGTGTTGAGCATGTTTTTGTGCTGGTACTTTGGCTGATTTAGGTCTGAACAAGTTCAGTTCAAATGTAAGTGGAAATCATATTAGTGGACACATTAGATAAAACAGTGTGAAAAGTGCTTTTAAAGAGTCTCCACAAGACTCTAAAGTGCCTGTAGTTGAAGAAACGCTTAATAATGTGATGGTAATGGTGTATATCAGAGCGCAGAAGCTATATTAGAAGGACAGAAACGTCTCTGCTGTGTATCGTCCTCCAGCTATAGTAGAAACGACTTTGTGCCGACAGTTGTCTCTCAAATGGCAGTTCAGCTCGAAGTGTTTCCTAGATTGTCCAGGAACATTAAAATGTGCTATCTAAGAGTAATTATGTGGAAATTTCTCCAACTGAAAATCTGCATAATCACTTGGCTTTTGTAATCTCTGTATTAACTTTATGGTATTAACCCAGGCTGAATAGCGTGTACTCGCCGTCCGCAGTCCACCTCTGGAAACACAAGCTTTGTGGGCAGTGGAGCCTGAAACTAGCTTGCTTTAATCTACAAGAGAAAAGCACTACAGGCATTAGAGCCATTATGACAATGGGCTGAGAAAGCGTTCATACTGAGAGCCCTCAACAGATTAGGAGAAATCTGACCAGAACTAATACTTCACAGAAGACTCACGTTTGGACAAGTCCTGCGCTTTTGGCCTTCTCTGCTGGAAAGATTCATGAATCTCAATGCTGGACTAGACTGGTCTGTGCTGGTCTAGCTATAGTGGACCTGAAAAGGTTCTTTGCTGTAGATATGCTTGAAGGTTTTCTAAAGTGGAGCTATAATAGTGTGCATTCATTAATATTTATGATTTGAATGTTTTGTTTTTTTTGTCCATTTGTGGTAAATCGATGAAATAAAAGTATTAATATATCATATAATGCCGTATAGAATATTATATTATAGTATATAATATTATTTCTAACCATATATCTGTGAACTAACTAAATTATTATTATTTTTTTATATAATTTTTTATTTAATATTAAATATTATATAATGTTGTATGTTGAAAAATAGAATATATTAATAGTTTATAAATATAGTTTTTGTTGTGTTCAACACATTATTTTGTACAGTAGTTTATGTAATTTTTACATTTATTATTAATGTATTATTATATATTAAATTACATTCTATATTATATTATACAACACAATATATTATTTCTGCCAAAATGGATGCGGACTTACCAATCTATTTTCTGTTGTGAGAGTTAAACATTTTTATTTTTGCAATTTATTTCAATTTTTTACACTCATTATCAATTTATTGTTATATATTATGTAATATTCTATATTATATTAATTTCTAAGCTGTAAGCTTAGAAATGTGGTTTCTGTTGTGAGAGTTAGACACATTTTTATTTTTGTTATTTAATTTATAAATGTATTATTAATTTATAATTATATTTTATATAATATTGTATATTATATTATATAATAGAATATTATTTTTGACTATATGGCTGTGAGCTTACAATCTAATTTCTGTTTTGAGAGTTCCACATTTTTAATTTAGTAATTTATTGATTTTTTTTTATTTACTATTAATTTATTACAATTTAATATTATTTCTGATTATACGGCTATGAATTTACCAATCCAGGTTCTCTTGTTCGAGTAGAATATTTTTTTATTATTATTATTATATAATATTCTATATTATATTTTGTTATATAATGTAATGTTATTTCTGACTTTATGGCTATGAACTTACCGATCTGGTTTCTGTTGTGTGAATAGAAAGCATTGACCACAGCCGCACCAATAATCCACCTAAAACATTCACAGAGACAAAGAGAATAACTAAAAAAAAACTCTTTCTAGCATTCTAGCATTTCTTTTTTTATGTTTCGTACATGTCAGGATCCACGGGCTCCCTCAGCTTTTTATGACCTTTCTGGGCTGAGACTGCCAGGTTTTCCAGAATGTTCTCAAAATAGTTCTCTTCACTAAAATTCAGCTGTGAGCAGACAGAGAGAGACAGATAATCACACAGAAGTATTTCTGTCATCATTCATGTATTCATGTCCATGCGATATTAGTTGGTTTCAGTGCTTTAAGTGGCCCAAAAGAGGTGCCGGTACTCTATTATAGCCACACAAAAAAAAATATTTTCTGTTTTTGTTTTGTTTTTGTTTTTGATTACTCCCCTCATCTCCTGAGGTAACAACAACTATATTGAAGGGATTTTATAGACAGCAGTCAACAGGCGACCTTAATAATAAATAATTTCATTAGTTTGTGGATTTGATTGAGCTAGAAAGAACTACTGAACATAAATAAAATGTGCAAAAGGATTTTTAATAACTCCCTGACTCAAATGATTCGCGAACCCGCTACAAACTCTCAAATTGATTCAAATGATTTGCGATCCCCAAACTGACTCAAATGATTCGTGATCCCGTTCCGAACTCCCAAACTGACTCAAATGATTCGCGAACCCGCACCGAACTCTCGAATTGATTCAAATGATCCGCGAAGCCGCTCCAAACTCCCGAACTGACTCAAATGATTCGCGAACCTGCTACGAACTCCCGACCTGACTCAAATGATTCGCGAACCCGCTCCGATTCCTCGAACTGATTCAAATGATCCGTGAAGCCGCTCCGAACTCCCGAACTGATTCAAATGATTCGCGAACCCGCTCCGATTCCTCGAACTGATTCAAATGATCTGCGAAGCCGCTCCGAACTCCCGAACTGATTCAAATGATTTGTGATCCCCAAACTGACTCAAATGATTCGCGAACCCGCTACGAACTCCCAAACTGACTCAAATGATTTGCGATCCGCAAAATGACTCAAATGATTCGCGAACCCGTTACGAACCTGGAAGAATTAGGAAGCGTGCATTGTGAAGGGCGCTCTGAAAAGCGGCAGCGCAGGCAAAGGATTAAAACCTCTATTAAAACAGATGTCCAATTGAACTTACTGGTAAGCTAAAATCACGTTCTGGGCGCACGGAGAGGTGGCGGTACGCTCAAGAGCTATATTTGGAAGTGGCGGTACTGAGTACCGGTGTGTACCGGCCCACTTAAAGCACTGTTGGTTTGGATGGTAGTTTCTTTGGAGGTCAAAGTTCTCTGAGTGTCCTTACGTGTGTGTATTCCTCGTCCAGTTTTTTATTTTCCTCTTCAAGGATGTGGTCGGGATAACCGATCTGTTCTGATATTGCCATGGCCTGCAAGACATGGAAAACAGGCGTTTGGAGAGCGAGAAGAACTTGTAGATTGTAGGAGCGAATAATAATAATAAACTTTATGGTTGAAATAACACCTTTCATAGAAGTAATTCAGTTTAAAGTGCTTTACAATAAAAACAAACAAAAATACCTTAATTAATATAACATAGTATTTAAATATGAATCTCAGTTCATAATGATAATAAGCTGATGTTTTAAACTGAGGTGTGAGTTGATAATTATGCTAATAATTAATGAAATCATAAAAAAAACATAATAATTATTTTATATCAGAAAATGACTATATCAAAATAAAAAAAATAACATTTCTTATATTAACCACTGGGTTTTTACAGAATAAAGAAGTTTATTAAAAATCATAATTATTCAAATTAGCATATATATATATATATATATATATATATATATATATATATATATATATATATATATATATACTTTTTTTTTACTTCCATGTCATATGCCTATTAACAAACATCAGAGAACCATTAAAATATGAATGTAAATTATTAAAATATTAACTTTAACAGAGGGTATACTTCAAGTACAGTAAATATTTTAGGTCAAAGGTGTTCAGCTCACAAAAAACTAATGGAAATCCCTAGGATTAATGGATAAACTCCAGAAATAAATGTACTTCATCACACTCTAAAAAGGAATTCTGAAATTCTGAGATTCTGCCATTTCACCTTATTTAAAATTTTTTGCAGACATAATTGTCCAGACAAGATTAAATGTATTGGTCCTCAATTAACCTGAATGTTGAATGAATGAACTAGTATAACTCAAAAGCACATGTTGAAACAACTGCATCACACCGAACAACAAGACAGCAGGGTCAAAAAGTTTTTAAGTTGACTCAACAAATAGTTTTTTGCAGTGCAGGAGTTGTGGCCATTAATAGCATCTGACCTTCTCCCTGGCTTTTTCCTTGGACTGTTCATCCATCCAGCTCAGTTCTTCCAGCGTTTCCACATAAGCTTCCTGAATCTTCTTGATGAGTTCACGCACCTGAATAACAGTGCAGAGACACATTTAAAGTCAACATTGCAAAACTTTTGAAACTCTTTCTTGATTATTTAGTGGGCATATCATGAAATTATAGGGAGGACTATGTGACGTCTGCTGAAAAGGAAAGTTGTTTTGATTAAATGAGGACAAACCTATACTTGTATATTTCTTCAGAATAATGTGCATGGATAAATCATACACAATAAGGCCAGAATTAAGAACATTAAAAAAGTGCATTTTGACTGTTATTGTTTTTTGACTGTCCTAGAAAAACTATATAAAGCCACCACATCTATACATGCCATGCAGAGTAACGGTATATATAAAATAATGTAGGATCATTCATCCTGACTTAATAAACTGAGTTGACTTACTGTCAAATCACTGAAATCCTCATCAGAACCGCCTAAACAATCCATATCAATCTGATAATAGCTGATAATATGATGTTTTGAGGGAGGATGTTCCTGTTTTGTCTAGTGGTGTGTTTTTGCAGGCCAGTTTGGTGTTTTATTCTTACCATGTGTTTGCTGTTTCCAGAGAAGGTTTCCCGGACGTACAGAGCCCCGACGGCGTTCTCCATGTTGCCCTGGACATAACGGACACAGTCTCTCCACCTGGCCTCCTCTACCGTAGTGCCATGCAAAGCCTGAGGGAACACATAATGCAACCGAGAAAAATTAGACCACAGAGTGCTGTATCGAAATATATTCATAGAAAGTTGACTGGTAGGAAAAGGTGCAAAAGCAACAAGGATGACCACAGCCTCGGGAAGATTGTCAGAAA
This sequence comes from Carassius auratus, assembly GCF_003368295.1. Taxonomy (NCBI): domain Eukaryota; kingdom Metazoa; phylum Chordata; class Actinopteri; order Cypriniformes; family Cyprinidae; genus Carassius; species Carassius auratus. The sequence goes on along the minus strand of NC_039278.1, from coordinate 16,040,945 downwards.
AAAACTGATTCAAGAACTTGGGAGAGCTTCACAAGGAGTGGACTGAAGTCAGAGTCAGTGCATCAAGAGTCTTTAGGAAAAGAGCTACCGCTGTCACATTCCTAGAACCAAGCCAAACCTAAACCAGAAAAAATAACTGGACTGTTGCTCAGTGGTCCACAGTCCTCCTTTCAGATGAAAGTAAATTTAGCATTTCATTTGGAAATCAAGGTCTGGAGTCTGGAGGAAGACTGGAGAGGCACAGGATCCAAAGTCCAGTGTGAGGTTTCTGAAGTCAGTGATGATTTGGGAGCCATGGCATCTGCTGGTTTTGCTCCATTGTGTTTTATCAAGTCCAAAATCAATGCATCTACCAGGAGATTTTGGAGCACTTTATGCTTCGATCTGCTGACATGTTTTATAGCAATGCTGATTTCATTTTACAGCAGGACTTCAGCACATAATAATAATAATAATAATACGTTTTATTTATATAGCGCCTTTCCAGAGCTCAAGGACACGTTACAATAAACAAACAACAATAAAGGCAATTGACAAAGAGAGCAGACAGAACAACAATAGGCAAATGAGAGTGCAAGTACAGTAAGTGAGAATTGGGTAGATGGGGCAGCAACCAGCAGAGAGATAGGGAAAAAAAATGAAAATAAATAAAAAACACACTAAGACCTATAACATTCAGAAAATAGGTGTGTTTTGAGCATGGATTTGAATTCAGAGATAGTGTTAACAAAACGGAGTGATGGGGGGAGAGAGTTCCACATTTTGGGCGCAACAACACTGAATGATCTGCCCCCCATTGAAGCAAGGCGATGCCGAGGGACAACGAGAAGGCTGGAATCAGCGGATCGTAAAGAGCGAGTTGGGGTGTAAGGGAGAAGCAGGTTACAGAGGTAGGGGGAGCAAGGCCATGCATAGACTTAAAAGCGAGAAGGAGAATTTTGAATTTAATACGTAAAACACATGTAAACAGAGCCAAAACTACTTCCGAGTGGTTTGCTGATCATGATATTACTGTGCTTGATTGGCCAGCCAACTCACCTGACCTGAACCTCACAGAGAATCTATGGGGTATTGTGAAGAGGAAGATAAGTAACATCTGACAAACAATACAAAGGGGCTGAAGACCGCTATTAAAGCACCTCCATGCCACGCCGCACTGAAGCAGTCATTCATGCAAAAGGAGCCCCAACCAAGTATTGAGCTCATAATTAAACCTGCTTTTGAGATCTTGAAAAAAAAATTTCTTTTCCGAAGCTGTAACTAAATTAAGAATTAAAACAAAAAACTCTAGAAATATTTCAGCTTGTGTGCAATTAATCTAGAATATAAGAAAGTTCGCTTTTTTTAATTAAATGTAAAAAATAAATAACTTTTCCATGATATTTTAATTTTATGAGATGCACCTGTATAATGGACTAAAACAGTAACAGACCACCAAAGCGCAGTTTTAAAAGCAGTTAAATGCCACGAGAGCTCTCCTGGGTTTGTGATTGTTCAGATTGAGGCTGACCTTTCTGTAGTGCGCTCTCACGTCTTTGAAGCGCCGGCTCATACTGCTGACCCTCTCCATGATGAGCATCCACGCAAGATAGTTCTGCAGAGTCCTGCAGAGGTCACAGGTGTATGTGTAAGATATACTATGCAACGCGTACATTTTTATATAATGTAAATATATATCAAATAAATTTAACTATTAGATGAAAATTACTTGAACTAAATAAAAATAAATTAAAGCTAAATAGAAATATAAAAAACTAATAAATATGGTAAATTACTAAAATTGAAATAAAAATTAAAATGAACAATGAAAAAAAAATGTATACTATATATATGTATATATATATATATATATATATATATATATATATATATATATATATATATATATATATATATATATGATTAAATAAATAAATGTTATAACAGATAACTTGAATGCAATGTAAAGATGCAATTTTTGGATCAAAGCAACTGCCATGCATATATCTAAATGAGTATTAAAGTGTAGGAAGGAAAATTAATAAATAAGATCTCTTTAACAAATCAGTTGTGTCTCCTGACTGCAATGGGATTAGATAGAATGCAGGTGGAATTAGAAGAAATCTCGACAATATCTTAACTTGTGCTCAAATACTTGCAACTTCAACCTCAATATAAACTCAAACATTCATTCAATATGAAATTCTTATTATTACCATCACCTTTACTCTTATTGACATGTCAATGAAGAATTAACTCACATTTTTCATGTGTCAAACAGGTACATGAACTGAAACATCACCTGTGACTGTGCTTGGAAAGAACAGCTCTGAGTTTCTCCAGGTAAGGTGAGCAGTACACAACTATGGGTTCATCCGGCTGCACCGTTACTGACACACTAGACATGATACCCTGGACATAGCGTGTCCAATTAAAGCCCTGAAATTTCATAAAGAGATACACTACACTAAATACTGAGGAGGACTAAGTGTAAAAGTAAAAAGATTCCATTGATATTCCATATTGCCCTTTGCACTTACATTGAGGTTGAACGTTTGCTGCACTTCTCTCAGTGTCATTTTGTTGTACAGCACAGTGATGTCGTTGCGCTCTTCTGCAGGTGACGTGGCCTGTTGAAGCACAGAGCTGACACTCGCATGACTTACGCATGGCATTTAGAGTATCAGAAGCATTTTATAAAGTTGGTTGTTGTGTTTTGCCATCTCCAGTTCAACTCACGTTCGCGATGTCTGTCTCCAGCTCCAGCACTTGAGTCATGTCCTCCCAGACACGCTCTTCCTCTTGGGTCAAGTTCCTGTCTTCTCGTGCAATCCTTGCTATGGAAACCATGAACTCCAGATACGCCTCACGCACCTGCCCACAGAGATACATGATGATTCATGTGATCAGAACGATAGCATTGAAGGGGTAGTTCACCCAAAAATGAAAATTCTATGTTTATCTGCTTACCCCAAGGGCATTAAAGATGTAGATGACTTTTTAACTCAAACCGTTGTGGTCTCTCAGTAATATAATGGAAGTGAATGGGAATCACGGCTTTCAGAGTCCAAAAAACATACACAAACAAAACCAAATTACTAGACACTGATGTGTAAAGACACGAAACGAGCGGTCTGTGCAAGAAACTGAACAGATTTTATATTGTTTTTTACCTCTGATTCACAGCAATGTCTGAACTCTCCTGAGCGCATTCTCAACAGCCAGCACATGACATGTTGTTTTCTTCTTCTTGCTTTACAGCGGATCACAGACTCATGTTCATTACCGCCACCTATCTCTCAAATGGACCACTGACACTCCTAATTGATATTGAAGATAGAGTGGTCTATTCGAGAGATAGGTTGTGGTAATTAACTTATAAGTGTGCGATCCACCGTAAAGCAAGAAGAAGAAGAAGACGTGTCTCACGCCGGCTGCTGAGAACACGCTCAGGACAGTTCAGACATTGCGGTGAATCAGAGAGAAAATATTATGTAAATAATGTTCAGTTTCTTGCAAAGAACGATTGTTTCATATGTTTACACATCAATGTATCTTCACGAGTCACAGGGTTTAATTTGGTTTTGTTTGTGTTTGTTTTTTTGACTCTCAAAACCGCGATTCCCATCCACTTACATTATATGACTGACAAACTGCAATGGTTTGAGTTACAAATCTTCATTTGTGTTTTACTGAAGAAACAAATTCACATACATACTGGGTCCCCAGGGGGTAAGCAGATAAACATAACATTTTAATTTTTGGGTGTACTATTCCTTTTAGGGAAAGAATGCGTCTCTCAAAATGACATAACATACCTTCTTATAATTCCCATCACTGAGGTAATAATCTCTTGAAGGCATTCCTAGTGCTGGTTGGTCAACCTGTGGAAACAAAAGGATGTGGTTTAATGACAAAGTCAATTCATTATCTGAATTGCTGCTTGAGTACAGTATGCATGAGATCATCCAATAGTGAAATGTTCATAATTAATCCAATGAAAAATCACATTCTGTTTTATTAGCTCATGCTCCAAATGGCATTTTAATCAGGGGCTATTAGGTAAAATAAATTGCACTTAGATTCTGTGTATTTTAAAGGTGATGTGCCACTAAAAACAAAATGACAACTCATAACATCAAATTGGTATTTTTCATTTATTTTTGGTACATATTCAATATTCAAACATATATGGTATGCATGGTAATTCATGGTACTACTATACCCAGCAAAAAAATAAAATAAAAAATGTTTACGAACATTTTGCTAATGTTCCCATTAAGATATGAAAACGTTATTTTTTTAATGTTCTCTGGGCATTCTGAAACAAGTACTATAGCTACATTTAAAAAATGTTAAATTAATGTTTAAATGAACATTCTATTAATGTTGCTGGAGAAATTTGTTCAACTTTGCCAAAACGTTTTTGTGAATTTATCAACATGTAATTACCATCTATGTTTTCCATACTATGGCATATTTATTAATGATAAAAAAGAATAAACTATGCACTATATTCAATAACTTACATGGATAATGTAACGGCTGGAGTCTCGATCATCTGGCCACACAAACATCTCCAGCACAGCTTTCTTATTGTACCGAGCATTCAGAACAGCCAGTGTGTCCTCCAGGCTCCACTCTTGTTCTGTGAGATCAGAGATTTGTGGTTTTTAGTCCATGTCTGTTCAATCCGAGGCAATGTATATTTTTTATATCTTAGTGTGCTTCCAAATATTTTGCAAAAACTCAGCGGTTTTCAAACTGTGGTTGGACATGTAAACTGTGAGAAAGGTGCTGCATTTAAGACATTTCAGAAAAATGGAAAATGTATGTTCTCAAATACAATCAAAGTTTCACACACCCTTTTTAAAGCTGTTATCTGATTGGTTGCATCATTAAGACCAAACCAACTCACACCTACAGCCATACTTGGGAATCGGTGCCAGACGTGTTGGACAGAATTTTAAAGAATAATCTTGATTTTTAATCAAAAAGCAAAAATAAATGCTCTCTTAAGCCTTATGGAAATGCAATGAAATTGATAAGTAGGCCTGCCCAATTTAATTCTTTGACAAGGAAAATTTGAAAAATTGATAGAACAAATGCATTTTTTTCTCATTTCACTGAAGAGGACAATTCACTTAATATGTCTTTAATCAACTTCCTGTTTACATAGAAAATACATTAAAACAGGACAGAAAAATGCGTTTGTCAAAGCATTTTAAGGGATCTTGCAACATGAAATCCTATTTATTCTGTAAATGCATTATTCTAATCTAACTCCATGTAATTAATCAAGAAAAAAAAATTGAATGAAATGGCTTTACTTTTTAGCCACCCTTCTTTATTTTTTGGCTCCATTCTCCATTTAATTATCCAATTAATTCCCAATGGATAAAATCGGGTCCCACATTTTTCTTGTTCTTTGTTTCACCCAGAAATGCATCACATTACAGAAGTCAAAAAGGTTGCAAATGCTGTTCGGTTGCCTTTCATTAGAACTGAGTGCATTGCATATCACGGCTGGTTAGTTTCACTATTATTCAAATTTCTGTTGTTCTGTATGTCTGTTGTTTGCATAATAAGACAGAGTGATTGTTTTCCAAAGACCAGTTATGGTTGTGGTTAAACATCTCCATTGGCTTCTACAACCAGCATGCATCGCTTTAAAGGCACATATTAAATCAGTCAGGTGTGTGTCTAGGTTGATGTCTACATTTATAGATTGTACTCCAGTTAGCTTCTTCTATTATGTTTAATTATTCTTCTCCTTCTCAAAGTCTATAATAAGCCACAGAGCCAAGCATCACAGTGGGTCACTCTCTTATCCTCTCACCCTCCTCTATCTCCCCCTAAACATGACAGATGAGCGGGACAGCCACTGCTCTGTGAAACCACCGGACTTTTCCATCAGTCTAGTGTCTTATCAACACCCAGCGACAGCACTGCTGGAGCGATTGCATTTATCCCATTTAGATAAGCCCAAGATGCTGCCATTCTCTGTGAGAGTGAATTAGAGATGGCCACCGGTATCTCTTGTACCTGCTGTGTCGTTCCAGACCTCAGAGGCTACGGGCCAGTCACCAATACTGTCAATGAGCCTGAGAAGAGGCTGTGAGTCACGCTGCTCAATCACAACTGCAGGGGGAAGCAGAGAGACGAGACTCAACTGGATTTATACAAAAACAGCATAACAGACACTTAGTAGGTGGCCTTCATTTTCAGTCAAATATTAACCAATTATATATTATTATTATTTAAATTGTTAATTATATATTATTAGAGTTTTATTTGAATGTATAATTTTGTTTTAGTCTAATATTAATATTTTGTTTCATTTTAGCTTTATTTCACTTAACAAAAATGTTAAATTAAATAACACTTGTAGTTCCGTTTTCCGTAAAATAATAGTTTTAGTTTTGGTTGACCATAATAACCCTAAAACCAACCAGCTTGTAGATAAATTCAAACATTATCCGTTTAATTCAAGCCATTTAAAGAAGAGGGGAAAAAGTGAAACATTTGAACTCATCCCATAAAGCATTGCTAATTTGTAGGAAAATCAAAAATGATGTTGCAATATGAAACTCATGGATTATGAAATACAATATATATCCAAAGTATTCGTGAAACTTGATCATTTCATTTGCTTACAGTTGTAAACAGATTATCGTAGTACATTTTACTCTCTCTACTTCTAAATTTCACATTTAGTTCAGTGTGTTACTTACCGTTTCTTTGTAAATATTTGTGAAATTTACAAGATACTCCTGACATCAATTATGATCATAACATCATACTAATAATCTATATAATCTAGAGTATATGTAGATCCCAGTAATGCGTACTCACTCTCATTCATGCATGAGCTGTAGAGCGTTTTGGCTTTCTTGAAGGCCTCTCTGTCATCCTTACTTTGCATCTCCAGAACTCCTGTGCAATGATAGATCAAAGTTTATAATGATTTATTATTGGCCACTGACACAGGTAACTATGCTGTTCTTATGCTGTTAGATCTTACTGCTGCTTTTGACACTATAGATCACAATATACTGATCTCTCGTCTCGAGCATTGTGTTGGTATAAAGGGTGCCGCGTTACAATGGTTTAGATCTTATCTGGGTGAAAGAACTTTCTCGATACGTCTTGGGGAATTTGTGTCTTCTACTGCATCTCTTGTATGTGGAGTCCCTCAAGGTTCCATTCTTGGACCCATTTTATTTTCCTTATATATATCACCTTTAGGGTCCATATTTAGGAAACATGGCATCTCATTTCACTGTTATGCAGATGACTCGCAACTCTATCTGCCTTTAAAACGAAACAATGCAAACTCTATAGCACCTTTGTTGAGATGTCTTGAGGATATTAAAGCCTGGATGGCCTCTAATTTTTTAAAGTTCAATGAAGATAAAACTGAAATCATTTTGTTTCGACCTGGTGGTACCATCAATACCCCTGATGTAGATCTTGGCGACTTAAAGTCATATGTGAAGCCCGTTGTAAAAAACCTAGGTGTTTTAATGGATGGTGACTTTAAACTAGATAAACAGATTAATTTGGTAGTTAAATCATGTTTTTATCAGTTAAGGCAATTATCTAAAGTCAAGTCATTTGTATCTTTTACTGATTTTGAGAGGGTCATCCATGCTTTTATATCATCCCGCCTGGACTATTGTAATAGTCTCTATGTAGGCATTGGTGAGGCATCTCTAACACGTTTGCAGAGGGTACAAAACGCGGCTGCACGTTTATTGACAGGGACACGCAAACGAGACCACATTACACCTGTATTAGCTTCCCTTCACTGGTTGCCAGTTCGTTTTAGAATTGATTTCAAGATTTTACTTTTAGTTTTTAAATCATTAAATAATACTGCTCCTAAATACCTCTCAGATCTATTACAGCCATATGCTCCATCCAGAGCACTTAGGTCTGCTGGGCAACTGCTTTTAGTTTCCCCCAATGCAAGATTAAAGAGCAGAGGTGACCGTGCCTTTGCAGTAGCGGCCCCGAAACTCTGGAATAATTTACCTTTGTACATTAGGCAGGCATCTTCACTTGCTGTTTTTAAATTACATTTAAAAACATATTTGTATAGTACAGCATATAACACAGTATGAGAGTTACCTGTTAGGAGTTCTTTTAAGTGTGTGGTATAAATCATTATTGGATTTATTGCATATTTTATTGTGTTTTTATTTATTATATTTTATTTCTTTTTATGTTTTTTAGTTCTACTGTTTACTTTATATTGTATGTACAGCACTTTGGTGAACACCTGCTGTTTTAAAAAGGTGCTCTATAAATAAACTTTGATTTGATTTGATTTGAACACCAACCAGATAACACTGTTTGAAAGAAATCTACACAAACCTATAATACACACTGTGGTTGTGTGAAGTTGACGTAACTGACCCTTGAGTACGATCTCCAGCTCATCTCTCAGAATATTGAATACGCTGTGAAGTGAGCTGGTTTCAGGAATGACGTGACGCTCTATCCAGCCTCCGCATGCGTACTGATAGAAGTTCTGGCACGGGTCCACACTGGAGTCCATGTTCTGGAGCAGTCGGGCCGCTGCATCATTGAATAAGAAATCATTTCAGATCTAGAATATCATTAGGTTTCAGCTGCAGTTTTGAGGTGGTGTAAAATAAAAGCTTTCATAATGACGTTTTGTTCTTACCGGCAGTGACACACTGTGGGGTTGTACAGACATTGCTGTCAGCACTTGATTGATATTTCAGCCCTGTTGTGATGTGGTGAGATAAACAACATGCATGAGGTTAATATCTGACTCAAACACAGCTGAGATCATGTGACATAATCCACTTCAGACGTTCTACGGAGAGAGCTTATCACTTCAGCTTAACACTGGAAACTGCTTTTATATTATGCATTTTACTGAAACAAAGTTGTCTTATATCTTTCCCTTATCAATCAAAACTTATCGGCATATTTAGCAAACCTGACACTCGTTGGTTTGAATGACTAATAAGACTCAAGACGGTGCTTATGTGTAGTATATATACTGTACATAATGTCCAAAAATTTAACATTGTACAGTATATGGAGTGACTATACAGGATTTGTGGCAGGACAAAAAAACATAACATCAGAATGAAATAAACAACGTGGATAAAATATGCCAAACTACACAAAATGTGATTTATGATCAATTCGCAGCATACTGTACCTTTTGAAGATTCATTTATGTTAAAGCGCTCTGAAATATAAGAGAAAAATAAAAGATCTTAAAAAATTATTTGTGTTCAGACTGTTTCATTTTATGATATATCTATACACTTTAAATATGGTTAAATACAATATTTTATCATAATTAAAAACTATAATAATTATAAAATATATAAACATTAATATTACTAATTAATACTAGCATTAAGAATTGTATTTTTTTACTTAACTCATATCAATTATTTATTTTATAATATACATTTTAAATATAATTAATATAAAATACACAAATTATAAATATAATATATACATAACTATATAATATTTATATTAAAAATATTAATAATATTAAAACATATTTATATATGTATGAAAACAGTAATATTAATTACTGATTATGAAAATCATTTATATTTATTTTGAATACATTTTTTTATATATAATTAAACACTAATTATAAATTGTACACACACACACAATTGTAAAAAAAAATATATACATTTATATAATTCTTTAATATTAATTTAAAGTATTTTTCTTCTATAAAATGAATGTTGCGCAATCTGCTCCACGTGAGATATTAACAAATTAATTCAGGTTGTTTCTTAATGTAGCCTATTACAAAGATCTTGAACATGTTTAGGTCTTTTGGGGGGAACTGCAGCAGAAATCTGTGTCCCACCTCTCAGAGCTGAAGTGTAGAGCACTATGAGTCCAGCCAGAGCACAGCTCATCAGAAGCACAATGACAGACAGTCCGATCTCCACTACAGTCCAGCGCTGCTTCCTCGGTTTACTGCTTTTCTCCATGATATCAATTTGGCTCTCTGATTTTCCCATTCTTGGAGCTGTGGAACAAAGTATTTAAGTGTTGGTGGAGAAGGCCGAGTGCGCGCGTAATTGTGCATGAACATGCGTCAAAGATTTTTTTTTTTTTTTTTATGTGGGATGGTGTAGATACTGAATAAGAAAGTAGTATATTTACACATTTCAAACAATGCTCCTAAGCGACCCGAGATATATTTTTGTCCAATTAATTTAAAATAAAAATAAAAACTCTTTTAATAAGAAGATTGCACTCACACAGATGAATCTAGAGGTTAAATGTTTGGTTTATAAATTACAAACTTCACCTTCATCAACGTGAATTATGATTCACAATCCATTATTATTTTTATAATAAAATGAATTTCTAAATAAAATTACGGATTCGATATGAAAGTTTCTTTCTTTCTTTTTTTTTTTTTAAATTGGGACTTGAATTAATCCATAGATTGATTCAGTGCTTTAAGTGGCCCAAAAGAGGTGCCAGGTACTCTATTATAGCAAAAAAGAAAAAAAAAAAAAAAACCCTACGAACTCTCAAATTGATTCAAATGATTTGCGATCCCCAAACTGACTCAAATGATTCGCGATCCCGTTCCGAACTCCCAAACTGACTCAAATGATTCTTGAACCCGCTCCGAACTCTCGAATTGATTCAAATGATCCGCAAGGCCGCTCCAAACTCCCGAACTGACTCAAATAATTCACGAACCCGCTCCGATTCCTCGAACTGATTCAAATGATCCGCGAAGCCGCTCTGAACTCCCGAACTGACTCAAATGATTCGCGATCCCGCTCCGAACTCCCAAACTGACTCAAATGATTCGCCATCCCCAAATTGACTCAAATGATTCGCGAACCCGCTACGAACTACCGAAATGACTCAAATGATTCGCGAATCCGCTACGAACTCCCGTTCTGACTCAATGATTCGCGAACCCGCTACGATTCCTCGAACTGATTCAAATGATTCGCGAACCCGCTACGAACTCCCGAACTGACTCAAATGATTCGCGAACCCGCTACGAACTCCCGAACTGACTCAAATGATTCGCGATCCCGCTCCGAACTCCCAAACTGACTCAAATGATTCGCCATCCCCAAATTGACTCAAATGATTCGCGAACCCGCTACGAACTACCGAAATGACTCAAATGATTCGCGAATCCGCTACGAACTCCCGTTCTGACTCAATGATTCGCGAACCCGCTACGATTCCTCGAACTGATTCAAATGATTCGCGAACCCGCTACGAACTCCCGAAATGACTCAAATGATTCGCGAACCCGCTACGAACTCCCGAACTGACTCAAATGATTCGCGATCCTGCTTCGAACTCCCAAACTGGTTCAAATGATTCATGCTCCATACTCCGAACCTGGAAGAATTAGGAAGCGTGCATTGTGAAGGGCGCTCTGAAAAGCGGCATCGCAGTCAAAGGATTAAAAAAACCAAATGTCCAAATGAACTTACCGGTATGCTAAAATCACATTCTGGGCGCATGGAGAGGTGGCGGTATGCTCAAGATCTATATTTGGAAGTGGCGGTACTGAGTACTGGTGCATACAGGACCCACTTATAGCACTCGATTGATTGGATTGTCTGTAGGCCATTCCGCCACGGGATAAATAAATAAAAAATAAAATCTCACAATTTATCTCAGTTCATCTGAGAGATTCGCAAGATGTCAACTCGGAACTCTAAAAAAAAAAGTAAAAGTTTATATCACGTGATTTTTTCTCCTTTTTTTCTGCAGAACTGCAAGTTTATATCTCACAGTTCTGTCACCGATTTTGTATTTTATTTTTATTAATTTTTTTGTCCTAGAGTTGCAGGAAGGGGAAAAAAAGTGAGATAAAAAAAAATCGCAATTATTATCATTTATTTATTTTTAACCCGTGGTGGAGACTATCTTCCTAGTAGAGTACACACCAGAATTAAGCAAACCTGAATGCGAGTTTGCCATAAAAATTCCAAATCTAATACTGGAGTTACCTATCTTCTTTCGTTTGTATGGCCTGCAGTGATGAATCGTTAGCAATGGGATCGAGAGTGTGTATTAAGAAAGTAAGTAGGACCATTTGATTTCATAATGACTTTAAGACATTAGGCAAACAACACATAAGGAGGTTAATGTATATGCACTTGGTTAATGCACTCAGAAGGAGCAGCATGTTTGAGCTGGTTTCATTTTTAATGACGGTTAAATTCAAGCAGGGCTATATGAGGCTTTCTTGAGATGTCTCCTACATCATCACATCATAAAATGTATTAAATCTGTGGAAACCTGACTTGTTTCAGAAATGGTGTTTTGCCTCATTGGTGTCAGCACTTTTCCTGTGTCTTGGAAGCTGGAAAGTGCTGATAAATTTCCTGTAACATTTTTAATTTTCTGACTCAATTGATGTCTGAAAGCGCAACAATTATCATAGAAACAGGCTCATCTAGAAATGAGTATTGAGCTTTTTGTGATTTTTTTAAAGCTGTCAGCCAATGAGCTGAAGACAAAAATGATATACAGTATGCTTTTGGATTCTTAACCATACTGATAAATACACACAATACATGACAGTGTTTATGTATATGCACATCATTATCAGAGACATGCATTTAAAACTACTATTTGAACTAAATCCATTTTTTTCTTCATATTTTTAGTATGAAGTACTATGAAACATATTTATTTATGCAGTATTATACATAGTATATATTGACTCTACCGAATCCATATCAATGAATTATATTTCCCAACATTTTTGCAGGTCAAAGGTCAGACGCATTTTTTAAAGTTCAAATATTCCATGTATACTGTTAAACTATTAATGTATACTGTTAAACTATTAAAATCTGTTAAAAAAATTTTTTATGAAGCACGTCACAAATTTATGCTTGCATGCAATTTTCATTTATCATTTTCATTTATTACGTATCTCTCTAAACCACTCATTTGTATGAAAACTTTGTAAGAAAATGTGAATATTTTTTAGAGAGAAAATTATAGCTATAGAGTCGCATGCAGCAATGCCTTCGATCAAGCAATCTAGTCGAGAAAAAAAACAAAAACAGAAAGCAGCAGACAAGAAGCTGCATTAATCTAACCAATGAAATCATCTAAATCATGAAAATCAAGAATAACTGATGGGGGAAATCAATGGAGAGGCATTAATTAAAAGTCCAGCTGTTTGCATCCATCTCCATAACTCCACCTGTAAACTACAAGGAAACTCTTCAATTCAATTTAACCCCCTCACACTGTAGAATATGCAAGACATACCTCTCTGAAGATGGAGTCCTTGCTGGCCCTGTTAGGACGCCTTTCAATTTCCCAAACACCCCTTCTGAGTTTGCACCCAGAGCTGGTGTGTGGTGAAATGAATCAGCGTCCGGACAGCTGGATGTCGGAGCGGCTGTCTGTGCTGATGTTCCTCTGACTGACTGAGTGAGATGCAGAAAAGAGGAAGAGAGAGGGAGGGATGTACAGGAGGAGGGGCGATCGAGGCGCTATTTTTGCCTGATGTTGATGTTTTGAAGAAACATCAAGAGGGGCTCTAAAAACGGGGCAGAAGGATGGTATCAGCTGAAAATAAATAAATGTATAAAAATAAAAATTTTCAAATGACAAAAATACATATATACAAATATAAAATACATGAAATACTAGTGAGAGTTTATATATAAATATATCAGTTTACACATACGAGGAATTTGTTTTGGTGACAGAAGCTCAAACTGATTAGACAGCCACACGACACCGATAATAAAAATAGAATAAGTAAATAGGAAATAAAAAATACAACTATTTCAAACAATGCACAATATACAAATAGACAATAGATTACATTTGTGTACAGATGCGTTATGTACAAATACAAGGAAATGTGAATAAGAAGTATGTTTTATATATATATATATATATATATATATATATATATATATACAGCTGCACCATCAGCACCATCAGCACCATCACTTTCATCAACAGTTAACTTGGCAATAAACATGTGATACACAACACTATTCATACATTTATTTATATATATATATATATATATATATATATATATATATATAAATAAATGTATGAATAGTGTTGTGTATCACATGTTTATTGCCAAGTTAACTGTTGATGAAAGTGATGGTGCTGATGGTGCTGATGGTGCAGCTGTTTGACATCAGTTTCCCCAGTCTCACATCGACTGATGAAGGTGGACACAGAGAGATGGGTAAATTTGGACAGGAGGAGGTTTGGGATTATATTGTTGAAAGTCAAGCTGAAGTCTACAAATAGGATCCTTTCATAAGTCCCTGGTCTGTCTAGATGTTGTAGGATATAATGCAGTCCATGCTGTCTGCATCATTCATAGACCTGTTAGCTCAGCAGGCAAACTGCAGGGGGTCCAGAAAGAATCCAAAGATGTCCTTCAGGTGGGCCAGCACCAGTCTTTCAAATGACTTCATGACCACAGACGATAAAGCCACAGGTCTGTATAGTCATCAAGTCCTGTGATTTTGGGTCTCTTTGAGATGTGGATGATTGTGGACTGTTTGAAGCACTTCACATACTGTAGCTCCAGTGATGTGTTGAAGATTTGTGTGAAGATGGGCCTGGTGCTTTTCTTGTCTTCTGTTTCTGGAAGATCTGACACAGATCCCTTTCACAGACCTGAAGTGCAGAAGTGGGGGTTCCTGGAGATGTTAATAGATCCAACAAGAGAAGGTCAGAATAGGTGTGGGATGTGAAACTGGCTATATGTTTGTGTGTGAGTGTATGCATTCAGTGGCATTTTTTTAAAATTAATGATCAATATATTGATTAATAAAACGTTTGCATGAAAAACCACAAAAAAAAAGATATACATTTATATATTTCTGTGGTGCAAAACTGAATTTCCATCAGCAATTACTCCAGTATAAAGTGTCACATGATCTTTAAGAAATCATTCTAATATGCTGATTTATTATAAGAATGATCAAAGTCGGCAACAGTTGTGCTGCCATTTCTTTTTTCTTTTTTTGGAAATTGCGATACTTTTTTTATGAATAAAATGTTTAAGCATTTCAAAACATTTACCTTTTTTTTTACCAACATTTACCAAAACACCTTTTTTTTGGCTGTGTCTGTATCTGTATTCAGTGGCAAATTGTTATTTTTTTGATAAATGTATTGATAACTACATTTTTTGCAATCAAACCCACAAGAGGACCACAGAAAGAATGATTTTAAAATCATAATAAAACATAAAAAACATTTACATTTTCTGTTACAAAAAAGAAAGATGCTCGTTGCTAAAGTGGCTGACAACCACCTACATTAGAACAATAGCAACAATGTGCTAAAACCACTGAGAACATTATAGAAACAGGATAGCAAAGCCCTAAGTGTTTCAAGTCAAAGTTTAATACTTTGTTAGTGGTGTGTTGATAGCATTACAGTAAGCAGAATAAAAATATCCTAAAGCTCTTATTTATTAGCTGTCTTTATTTCACGTCCCAACACCTGTTAAACAGAGGTAGTCCAAATCTGGAAGAGGGGCACACAGGTTAATATCCGCTGGCTTCTCATTATTCACAGGCCAGGTGGACGAAGACGGCAGCACAGTCAGGGAGCTGTCAGGAACTGACATCAGCTTGGCAGGGAAGTGAGCTTCACTCCCACCAGGGTCAGACTGAAATGGCACGGTGCCCATACTCATTACCAGCCTGATTAACCACTGTAATTAGCTGATTTTGGAGAAAGCGAGAGCCATCGGTGGCAGCGATCAGATTCAGAACTGCCCAGCTGTCCATATGAGTTAGCCCATCATAACACTAACGCAAGTCGAGGGATAAATGCTAGAGACCAGAATAGAAGGAGAACAACCTTTAGCTCACAATAGGGAACATGGGTGAATGGCTGCTGCTAATTACAGGTGTCCATTAAACATGATGAAGCTCTGCAGGCTGATCTCAACATTGCTGAACACAAAGTGGATCTTCCTTTCAAATGTATACACAGTTTAATAAGCGCTTTATGGTACACTTTTCTTACAAACACACATCTTGTCACTGAAGATGTTAACTGATGGACTGGAGTGGAGTAGATTATTGTTTTTATCAGCTGTTTGGACTCTCAATCTGCCGGCACCCATTCACTGCAGAGCATCCATTGGCGAGTAAGTGATGCAAGGAATGCTCCATTTTTTCAAAAAACCTGGTGAAGAAACAAACTCATCTACATCTTGGATGGCCAGTGGGTGAGTAAATTTTCAGCAAATTTTCATTTTTGGGTGAACTTTAAGGTTTGTGTTTTAAAGAAAACTTTAATCCTATAGTTTGCCCATGCACTAATCATTTACTTTTAGTACAGCAAAATGGTGCAGAAATTACATACAGTATTTCACATTTAAAATCAATGTGAATTACTATGTACAACCGATTTTACTTTGACAATATTTATTTCTAAATGAAACATAATATTTGATATGAAAAAAATGATGGGGTGGGACTTGATTCAGTTAGAATAAAGCACCAGAAATGTGTCAGCCTGAATGCAAGTTTGCCTCAAATAAATAATAAATAGACAGCAATTAAAAGCATTAGCAAAAGTGAACAAATAATCCCAACATTTGTCATGGTAAAAAACCCAACATCATTTTATATGCATTACTCTCATATTAACAGCAGTTCTCACAAAAGAACAAGTACAACTCAGAGCAATAAATATTAGTTCATAAGCAGAAAGCTTGATTAAATAATGGGCTTTTTAGCAAATATTAGCTAAGCTGCTGTTTTAAGATACAAGTTCCACCTTAACATCTTAATTAAAAAGCTTTCAAAGCTTGTTTTTCTATGTTCCTAATCATTGAGAGGAGAATTTACCTGAGCGTACTCAATCCCCGGTCTTACAAAGCACAGTAAATAAATCTCTAATGACTGAATTTGTTCTCCGTGCACCGGTACACAATTAGACACGTTTTGTCAAGAAGAGCCGAGTTTTCAGTCTGCTCCATGCAGGTGCCTGAGCATTCAGATGACAAGCCATGAAGCCAGTAATAAGTGCAAGCAGACGTCTGAGACCAAGAGCATTTATCTTTGCTTCATGTCACATTAGAGGCCGCAGGTTCATCAGCTACAACTCAGAGGGAGAAGCATGACTTCACATTAAGGCCTATGTGCAGGAGAGGTTTTATTACTAAGACAGTTCATTGTGCTGCATAAGATTAAAGTGCAAAGGAACAGAATAGCGCTTAGAAATTCTGCTGATGTTAGGTTTAATAAACATGCATCTTGGTTCCAGGAAATTACAGCGGTATATTACAACAGCATATTAAGGTCAATACTTAAGAAAATGCTCTTTAAATGGCAACAATCAAATGGGATTTTGAAATGTTTTAAAGAAATCTCATGATCATGAAGTGGTTTTAATTTAACAAAAAGCAAGACATTACAGGCAAAAAAAAAAACAAATTATGCACTGGTCAGTTAATTTTGGGCTGTTTGGCTTTTAATAATGTGTTGGAAGTGGAAAGTGGAAAGACAACATGCAAAATACACTTTTAAGTGTTTATTATATTGCACTTTATCTATATGCATCTGTAGATTTCAATTACAATACATATATTTAAAGGCTGTTAATAAATAAGGCTAATAATTTGTATTTTATTTTGGCTGTTGATAATATTTACTGATTTATGGAGTGATAAAAAATGTCAACAAAATGAAACAATAATTTTAAATCTTACTTTAACCAATATTAAGATTTCTGCTCTGGAAATGTATGCAAATTAATGCATATTTAATTAGATATTGCCAAATTGACATACTTAAACATAACCTTTCATAAAACGTGTAACAAAAAAACATTATTATCTGATTATTAGAATTACAATTGGTTACTATTACTATTTTATTCTAGCTTAAATGTGCCAGGCAAAAGGAAAAAGATAATGTATGTAGCAAAAATTATGCAGGAAAATTTATGCAATAAATGTAATATTTAGGGTAAGTGATATGAACCAACCCCTATTAAACCAGCACATCACATCGGAAGCCCTTAAAGGAAACATTTTTATTACTTTATATCTTGCCAATTTATATATGCATTTTTACACTCTTAAAAATCAAGATTCTTCATTGGCACAGATGGTTCATGACAAACCTTTTAACATTCACACAAACTTGATATTGCTTTATGTTGTTCAGATTTTTTTTATGTTCTTCACACTACGATAAAAAAGGTTATTAGGAACCAATGAAAATGGTTTAAAGAACTGTTCTGAAAAGGTTCTTTAGGAATCCAAAAATGCCTTTTCTATGGAATCATTGCAAAGACCCTCTTTTGGAACCTTTATTTTTATTTTTTAGTGTACAGGACATGAAGTAATTCAAATATATGTTCAAATGAGCCGATTTGTTTCACATAATCAAAATGCATTTCCATATTTGGTAAATATATGCACAAATTTGTCCAATTAACAGGGTGACTTACTAAGTAAACAAAAAGGATTTGCATGCTGGAGGTGAGCGAAACGACTGCTGAAGACGTCTGTCTTTAGTCCAAGCAGCTCTTGGCAGATTGATGAGCCTCGGTCATGGTGTGGTGACCTGCCCTACAGCACACACTCATTTCATTGCTGATTGACTGCTATGTTCCCTTCAGGAGATTTACTGCTCGAATTTAACTCATCAGACAAGGAACAGAAGGTGCAAAACAAAGAGACGGCAAGAAGCCATCAGTCACTGTACACTCTTTAAACGGAAAAGAACTCTTTGCTGGCCAATTAGCTCATGAATGATCTCAGAAAACCTATAGCATTAAACTAGCTTTAGTCTTAAATCTAATATTGCTTAAGATCTCAAAGCTTAGCGGTCAAAATACACTGAAGAACAATATTCCAAGTCAACATAAAATCAAGTGACCCCTATTTACATTCTTAAAGGAATAGTTCACCCAAAAAATTACAATTTGCTGAAAATGTACTCACTCTCAGGCCATCCAAGATGTACATGAGTTTGTTTCTCCATCAGATTTGGAGAAATGTAGCATTGCATCCCTTGCTCAGCAGTGGATCATCTGCAGTGAATGGGTGCCGTCAGAATGGGAGTCCAAACAGCTGATAAAAACATCACAATAATCCACAAGTAATCCAAAGATGTTAGATGTTTTTATCTTCTTGTTTCTGGCTGGCACATATGACATAACTTGCTTTCCTCCTTTTCCTCCCATCTTGGATGTATTGAGGGTGAGTAGAATTTTCAGCAAATTTTCATTTTTGAGTGAAAGTTTTACAATTTCTTTAATTCATATTCTTGGTCAGATTGTGAAAATCGTATTGGTAAAAAAAAAAAAAATTTTTTAAATGAAATAATTATCAAAATAATGTTCATAACAAATACATCAGAATAACTTTATTTGTCCAACATCATCAAACTCCTTCATTTCTCACCCTCTCCAAACACCTGTTAAACAAATATCAAATAAATAAACAAACAAACCAACTTTTAGTTCTATAAAATATAGCGATGCACCACGTTTCAAAAGTACAATATTTCAGATTTTGCCATTTAGCAGAGCCTTTCTTATCCAAAGTGGTTTGGTGCCAACACTCGGGTTATTAACCACTAAGCTGCACTTCCCAAAAGAATCTTCTAGCACCTTTAATCACATGCACAGCAAAATAATGATGCTGTATGTCTGCTAACCTGTTATTACTGCCCATGTTACCAAGGCAATGTGAGGATGTGCATGGATTCCCTTGTGCAGAGGTTGACCTCTCTCCAGAAAATGCATGCTGTGGCTTTTTCTTTAGCATCATTATATTCACTTTACTGTTGTTTTATACAGCAGTGAAATGATTTTGATAATTCAGAAAGTGAACAGTCAGACCTTGTTGCACCGAGCTCGTCATCCGGTGTGTTCTTGTTATATTTAACAGCACTTGGTTTAAGACTTTTCATCTAGCTGGCTTATCTGTCTTATCTTAATAAGATCCACCCTCTATCAGGCACACAGCAGAAACAATTGACCCAAAAGTGTTCTTTTATCAGCCTGTTCAATATCAGGAGACCTGTTCTACAGAAACCTCCTCGGCTGATCTTATCGCTTTGACTCGACTGCTTATCAGGATTTTTCACTGTGACAAGTTCACATTTTTGTGCTAAATATACTTAAGTTCTGTTAAAATATTATTCCTTTAAATTCATATTTAATATTTGAGAATGCATTCAAAAGAAAATATATTTCTCCATAGATTAACCATCAATATATCAAATAGTTGAATGTATATTGAAAATATACAGAATAATATATTGTGTTAATAGATCATAATATATTAAGAGAATGTCTGCTTTTCATATTGAAAAATATGTGAAAATATATTTACTTATATATTGTTATGTATTATATTCCATAATACAGTTGATAATGTGTGTATACAAACATATTTGGTGCATTATATGTGCACAATATAGAAAAAAATATATTGCATATACATTATGGAATATTCCATATATATTGTGGAAGTGTGTGTGTGACTAGCAAGACATTTGTTTTTGTTTTCTATTTGTATACCTTGTTAAAGTGACATATAAGTTTATGAATATGTAGTGTTATATACAGTGTATAGTGTTCAGCATTATGCATTAACAAATGAAAAGAGAAAATAATTAATTCTGTTTGAATAAAGCTATTACATGCAAAAACATGCAGTGCAGTGCTTTCAGCCTGTCGTTTATATATAATTTACAGAAATACAGTTTTATGAGCTCTACTTAGGCTAATTTTGATAATGGGAAACAGTTCAGAATATGAATCTGGATTTTATTACATATTTCTTAGAATGGTTCTCTTACTCATCACACATCAACATTTTTACCAATTAGCATAAAACCCCAATTTAAATTAGCCAAATACTGCCCTCTGTTGGAATATATAATACATAAATCCACATGCAACTGTAGTTCACAGCAAGTCTATCTACTTTAACTAACCTATGTATAATTCTCTAACATTTTAAAGAAACATTCTGAACCATTCCACTATTTACATCTTGCCCACATGTTTGTTTTTCTTCCTTCAGCCGTGAAAAACTTTCCCTCATTAATGAGCTATAAAGTATTCAAGCAGCACGCAATAATTGTCTTCAGCACAAACTGTGAGGCGAGAAATTAAGGGGATGGTCAGGGGTGACCCGACTCTATGACCAGCACTGTTTAATGTTAATGGGATGCAACACAACAGTGCAGTGGTCAGTCTAATGACAATGCATTTTCCGTGGACATCTTCGAACACATTAAATACGTGCTCTGAATAAGGAGAGACACTAGTGTGCACTGCGCCGCAGGACAGGGTCCACATCATTACTGTCCTCATGAGCGCGCGCACGCTGTGCTTTGATTACTGCCATTACATCCGGACAAGCACAGAGTCAAGATGAACACTTAGAATCAAAACTCAGGATGAACGGACACATGTACAAATACATGTCAATTCATTTGAGAGATGTAAAGCGTACAGGGGTGCAATGTTGTAAAAAAAAAGAAAAGAATAATAATAAAAAAAGATCAATATAAAACGCATAAATAAATAATCTTTATGAAATCATATACTGAAATAGTATTTCTTTTTAAAAAGATAATAATTTATTTTAAAAAAGCTATATAATCAAAACATATTTATATTATATTGCATATAATTTAAATAATTTTATATATATTATGGAAACATTATGATAAACATATTTGGTGCAATATATATGAACAATATAGAAAAAATATATTGCATATACATTATGGAATATTACATATATATCGTGGAATGGTGTGTGTGTGTGTGTGTGTGTGTGTGTGTGTTTTACCTTGTTAAAGTGACATGAAAGTTTATGAATATATAGTGTTATATACAGTGTATAGTGTTCAGTATTATACATTAACTAATGAAAGAGAAAATAATTAATTCAGTTTCAATAAAGCTGTTACATTATGATATTCAAATTTGAATGAAGTCTCTCAAGGCTGCATTACAAATATTGTGAAAAACAATATTGTGAAATGTTATTACAATTTGAAATCATTATTTTCTATTATAATATATTTTAAAATGTAATTGATTCTTGTGATGTAAAGCTGAATTTTCAGCATCATTACTGCAGTATTCAGAAATCCTTCTAATATGTTGCTTGTGTGTGTGTGTGTGTGTGTGTGTGTACAGGTTTATATATTCTGGTGGGGACTTAAACCTGAATACACACATACACTTAGGGACTTGCCCATGGAGTTTTTTCATCATCATCTTCTTTTTTTAGAAAGTAAACATGCAGTTTCCTGTGATAGTAGGTTTAGGTGGGGCGGATAGAAAATATGGTTTGTACAGTATAAAAACAATAACACCTGTGGAGAGTCCCTACATGGATAGCTAACCAGACAGTGTGTGTGTGTGTGTGTGCACCTACTTAACCATATTTTGGAAACAGATTTTTACCTAAAAGTGAGCTAAACCTGATACAATCTCCAAAAAAAAAAAAAAAAAAAAACTCCCTTTGGGGACGTATTCGCTTATAAAACTGGTATAAGAATAAAGTTAAAAAGTTTTTTTTTTTTTTTTTTCATTTTATTGTAAAAATGCGGAAGGTTTTCTGTAGGAGGTAGGTTTAGGTGCAGGGCAAAACCATTACTCCTATGAAATGTCAAAATAAGGAACAAAATATCACGATAAACAATAACTGCTACATATTGTATTGTTGTGCACTTAGAGATACAGACGATAGATAGATAGATAGATAGATAGATAGATAGATAGATAGATAGACAGACAGACAGACAGACAGACAGACAGACAGACAGACAGACAGATAGATAGATAGATAGATAGATAGATAGATAGATAGATAGATAGATAGATAGATAGATAGATAGATAGATAGATAGATAGATAGATAGATGTGCTTGTCCCTTTAAACAAGCTCACACAGATGCATTGTGGGAAATGTCCGGAGCCAATCAGAGTTTTTTTTTGTATTATTTGATTTTGACCGTTTTACTCCTGTGGCGGAGTCTTTTTTTTAAATCCTTTTCATAATTTACACAATTAACATTGTTAAATAGACTAATATTAAGCTGCGAGAGATGTAAACGCGCCTCGTGTTATGTGTTTAATTTGACGCGCGTCTGGTTCGTTGCTGTGGCGACGAAATGGACGCGTTCGAGCAGATCGACGCTCTGCGAAAGCGGAACAAAGATCTTCTGCATAAACTCGAGAAACAAAGCGAACAACTGCATCAGCTGACGCTCTCGTGTCCGGATAAGGTGGACGAAAAGCACAGCTCGGTGTACGAAGCGTTCATCGCCGAGGGCGGCCCACATCGCGCGCCTTTAACGGAGAGGAACGGAGCGCACCCGCCGCGAGCGTCACTGTCGACAGCAGCATCAGCGGCGAGAACCACCAAAACACCCGGTGAGAATGTACAACAGAGCTGAACACCTAGTCAGAGTGTAAAAACAGAGCTGAACACCAGGTCAGAGTGTCAAAACAGAGCTGAACACCAGGTCAGAGTGTGAAACACAGCTGAACACCCGGTCAGAGTGTAGAAACAGCTGAACATCCGGTCAGAGTGTAGAAACAGCTGAACATCCGGTCAGAGTGTAGAAACAAAGCTGAACACCCGGTCAGAGTGTACGAACAGAGCTGAACACCCGGTCAGAGCGTAGAAACAGAGCTGAACACCCAGTCAGAGCATAGAAACAGAGCTGAACACCCGGTCAGAGTGTAGAAACAGCTGAAAACCCGGTCAGAGTGTACGAACAGAGCTGAACACCCGGTCAGAGCGTAGAAACAGAGCTGAACACCCAGTCAGAGCATAGAAACAGAGCTGAACACCCGGTCAGAGTGTAGAAACAGCTGAAAACCCGGTCAGAGTGTACGAACAGAGCTGAACACCCGGTCAGAGCGTAGAAACAGAGCTGAACACCCAGTCAGAGCATAGAAACAGAGCTGAACACCCGGTCAGAGTGTAGAAACAGCTGAACACCCGGTCAGAGTGTACGAACAGAGCTGAACACCCGGTCAGAGCGTAGAAACAGAGCTGAACACCCGGTCAGAGTGTAAGAACAGAGCTGAACACCCGGTCAGAGTGTAAGAACAGAGCTGAACACCCGGTCAGAGTGTACGAACAGAGCTGAACACCCGGTCAGAGTGTACGAACAGAGCTGAACACCCGGTCAGAGTGTACGAACAGAGCTGAACACCCGGTCAGAGTGTAGAAACACAGCTGTGATCTGTTTTTATAATAGATTCAATTCATGTGTCTTTATGCACGTCATGCAGTGCGTGTAACGTTCGTTTATGTGACTTATGTATTGTATTGTTACTCTTGTATGTGCATAATGTTATATGGGTCACAACGAGACTATTTTGGTGTCTGCATTAAAATACGTTTACAAAAGTGATTTTATATTCTTAAAAAGCATCTTAAAGGCACGTAAAGTATCAACATCAATGTTTTAAATGAGTGATCAAAATACGGGTTGAAATAGTGTTCTACCATCATTCAGTGTAACCGATGCATTTACATAAAAAAATTAAATAAATAAACGAAATAATTAAATTCTGACAAAAGTTAATTTATCATACTAAATTTTATTATATTTTAAATGATTAAAAACGTATTGCTGTTCAGTTTGTTTAGTTTATTTATATCGGAACAATGTGCAGTTACATGAAAAAAAAGATGGCTGAATCAGATTTAGCGTTATGCTAATTTCCATCTGTAGTCCTACACAATTAAAATTACATAACAGAATTAAAATTACATAACAAAGGCAATTAACATAAAAATGATATAACAAAGACTGTTAACATGATATAAAAAGGCAGTTTACAGAGAAGGTGCAATATACAAATATGAAAATGCAAATTACCAATTTTTGTGCAAAATTAGCTAGTTCCAATTTTATAAGGTACTAAATATATGGAGTGCAACAGTTTTATTTTTTTTTTATAACACACAAAACACATTACAGTTTAAAAGCCATCAATTGGTACCCACAAGGGTATCATCTGATGGCCAGATACCCTACTGGTGCTTTCAGTGTGACCAAATCATGGTTAAATGTATGATCTCATATATATATATATATATATATATATATATATATATATATATATATATATATATATATATATATATATATATATATATATATATATATATATATATATAAGTAATATATATATTAGTAAGATGAGATCTTATAAATAAATGAATCACTGAACATGAATATATTGGCTCAACATTGCTAAGTTTGATGGAAATTGTCTTTGTATCTTCAGATGAATGGCTTCCTGGAGATCATGAAGTTCCCAAACCGGACGCACATAAAACTAAACCCAACCAGAGTTTAGGACTGAGCTCATACAGCACACTACTGAAAGACACAGCGAACAGTCGCTGGAAGGGACAGAGCAGATCTGTGAGACTGAAGCTCTCCAAATCTGCACCTCTCAGCACCTTTGACCAGGTATGTGCTCTTGAACATTGATGCATCAAGACAGTAAATCGGCTGATGAAGACTGTTAGTCAACTTGGTTCATATTTGCTAGATGGCGCCAGGTAACCAGTATACAGCAGAGAGAAAAAAACTTAAATCTAAGGGAGATCTGATGGTTTACATTGATCTCCAAAGAAGTGAAAAAACACCTACGTAGAAAGAAATCCCCATCTGTTACGGTTTAGCCATAGTGTTTTCATTTCAAGAGTATCAGATGTGTTTGTTTTTTTATATTTCTTTTCTTGGGACTACAGAGAGAGACTGACAGCACAACGACTGCGAGGCTGGAGATGGATACTATATCAGAGCGAAACATACGGCCTTTACTGGGCTATGATTGGATAGCAGGTGGGCGGACTGGAAGATTTTCCCCGTTTTAATTTGCATAGATGGAATACACCAATGTTTCCATGCAGGTGCTGTTTGGAAACCATGAAGGTTACAGTTTGATTTATTTTTAGGCCTGGTGGATGCTGAAAGCTCTCTTGAAGATCACTCGGAGCAGTTCTTTAGTGATCTCAGTAGATTCCGTCTGGCTAATCGAGATGAGTGTGTCCACAGCTTGTTATCAGGGTCAGTCTCTTTCTATGTCAATTGTTTCACAATGAAACCTGGTAGATAATGAGTTCTGGTACCATGCACTGAAGGTTACCTTCATCCTTGCTTTCGATGTCCCTTAACTGTGGTAAAATTTCTGTAACACATTGGCATCTGTGCCTTAAATCTATTATATCTCGCAAATCATATGCTTAATCCTGCGAGCTCACAAGATGTCGTAAAGATGTTTTGATCATGCAAATGCAATTTTTTTCCGCAGATTTCCATCTGCTGCTGATCTTGCATCTTCCTCATTCAGCAGTGATGAGCCGCAGCCACCTACAGACACACATCAGTGTAAGAGATCTACTGATTGGGGTTTTACGTGAAATCACGTTGTCATGCTTTTTTACATCATTATACTTCTCTTCATTTTTCCATTTGGTCCACAGGCACATTCTGCTACAGAATAAACAGTCGACTGTTTGCAGTTCCGCTGGATGCACAAGACGCCTGTCCAGTGTGCAAGATGCCCAAATCTAAACACCCTCATACTGAAAGAGAGCCTGCTTTAATCAGGTGCATATGTCAAAGTGCTCATTTATTCATATGTTACCTGTAATAAGTTTGGTGGAAAGAAAATGTATTTATTTTTTGTTCAGAAAGGATGCATTAAATTGATCAAGTTACACTAAAGACATTTATAAATGTTACAAAAGATTTCTACTTTAAACAAATGCTGTTCTTTTGAACCTAATAGTCATCAAAGCACCCTGATAAAAAGTATTGAGGAGCTGTTTTTCAACTTGAAACACAAACGTTTCTTGAGCAGCGAATCAGAATTTTAGAATGATTTCTGAAAATTCAGGTTTGCAACACAGAAATAAATTACATTTTAAAATATGTTTTAGAAATACAAACCCGATTCCCAAAAAGTTGGGACACTGTACAAATTGTGAATAAAAACAGAATGCAATGATGTGGAAGTTTCAAATTTCAATATTTTATTCAGAATACAACATAGATGAAATATATAAAATGTAAACTGAGAAAATGTATCATTTTAAAGGAAAAATAAGTTGATTTTAAATGGGGGGTGAAATGCTATTTCATTCATACTGAGTTTTTTACACTGTTAAAGAGTTGGATTCCCATGCTAAACATGGACAAAGTTTCAAAAATTAAGTTGTAAGTTTGAAGGAGTATTTTTGTACCCAAAATACTCCTTCCGGTTTGTCACAAGTTTCAGAAAGTTTTTTCGAGTATGGCTCTGTGTGACGTTAGATGGAGCGGAATTTCCTTATATGGGTCCTGAGGGCACTTCTGCCGGAAGAGTGCGCCCTCCAGTATAGCAGAGCACTGAGAGCAGAGACATTCACTGATCAGAGTGAGAGCGTCGTGAAATGTCACAAAAGAAGTGTGTTTTTGGTTGCCAGGGCAAGACAACCCTGCACAGATTACCAAAAAAAAAAACCAGCATTAAGGGACCAGTGGATGGAGTTTATTTTTACAGAGCATCAACGGAGTTGTGCAAGTGTTTGTGTTTGTTCCCTGCATTTTGAAGATGCTTGTTTTACAAACAAGGTCCAGTTTGACGACGGATTTGTGTATCGTTTATTTCTTAAGGATAATGCAATCCCAACGAAAAAGGGTCACGATCGTGTGTTGGAACCGCATGCGGTGAGTAAAACTGCTTAAAATATCTCTGCCTCCTTGTTAGTGCGTCCCCTCCCATGCCGGAGACCCGGGTTCGAGCCCCGCTCAGAGCGAGTCGTTGCTGCTGCTGCTCTCGTTCAGTTTCAGCCTCTGGATCTGATTCTGGATCATAAATAAACGGCTGAATCTGACTGTAAGCCATGGTTTGTTTTGGATGATGGGTTTTTCCCTCACGGTAATGTCACAGCTTCCAAACGCTCTCAACGCAAAAGCCTACTGGTGCTCGTGATTCTTTAGCTCCGCCCACACGTCACGCCTCCAGTCGGTCGTGTTTTTCCGGGAAAAATCGGTACAGACTATCTTTCTCTTATGAATATAATAAAACTAAAGACTTTTTGGAGTTATGAAGGATGCAGTACTACTCTATAGGTACTCAAGATTAACAGGAGATTGAGTGAAAACGAGCATTTCACCCCCCCTTTAAATTTCATGGCATCAACACATGTCAAAAAAGTTGGGACAAGGCCATGTTTACCACTGTGTGGCATCCCCTCTTCTTTTTATAACAGTTTGCAAACGTCTGGAAACTGAGGAGACAAGTTGCTCAAGTTTAGGAATAGGAATGTTGTCCCATTCTTTTCTAATATAGGCTTCTAGTTGCTCAACTGTCTTAGGTCTTCTTTGTCGCATCTTCCTCTTTATGATGCACTGAATGTTTTCTATGGGTGAAAGATCTGGACTGCAGACTGGCCATTTCAGTACTTGGATTCTTCTTCTACGCAGCCGTGATGTTGTAACTGATGCAGTATGTGGTCT
Source organism: Carassius auratus (assembly GCF_003368295.1). NCBI lineage: Eukaryota > Metazoa > Chordata > Actinopteri > Cypriniformes > Cyprinidae > Carassius > Carassius auratus. The sequence goes on along the minus strand of NC_039278.1, from coordinate 16,012,410 downwards.
GGCATTGTCATGTTGGAAAATGCAAGGTCTTCCCTGAAAGAGACGACGTCTGGATGAGAGCATATTATGTTGTTCTAGAACTTGGATAAACCTTTCCAGCATTGATGGTGCCTTTCCAGATTTGTACGTTTCCCATGCCACACACACTCATGCAACCCCATACCATCAGAAATGCAGGCTTCTGAACTGAGCGCTGATTACAACTTGGGTTGTCCTTGTCCTCTTTAGTCCGGATGACATGGCGTCCCAGTTTTCCAAAAAGAACTTTAAATTTTGATTTGTCTGACCACAGAACAGTTTTCCACTTTGCAACAGTCCATTTTAAATGAGCCTTGGCCCCCCAAAAAACACCTGCAGTTCTGGATCATGTTTAGATATGGCTTCTTTTTTGACCTATAGAGTTTTAGCCGAACGGCGAATGACATGGTGGATTGTGTTCACGATAATGTTTTCTGGAAGTATTCCTGAGCCCATGTTGTGATTTCCATTACAGTAGCATTCCTGTATGTGATGCTAAGAGCCCGAAGATCACAGACATTCAGTATTGTTTTCTGGCTTTGACCCTTACGCACAGAGATTGTTCCAGATTCTCTGAATCTTTGGATGATATTATGCACTGTAGATGATGATAACTTCAAACTCTTTGCAATTTTTCTCTGAGAAACTCCTTTCTGATATTGCTCCACTATTTTTCGCAGAAGCATTGGGGGAATTGGTGATCCTCTGCCCATCCTGACTTCTGAGAGACACTGCCACTCTGAGAGGCTCTTTTTATACCCAGTCATGTTCCCAATTGACATAATAAGTTGCAAATTGGTCCTCCAGCTGTTCCTTACATGTACATTTAACTTTTCCGGCCTCTTATTGCTAGCTGTCCCAACTTTTTTGGAATGTGTAGATCTCATGAAATCCAAAATGAGCCAATATTTGGCATGACATTTCAGAAGGTCTCGCTTTCAACATTTGATATATTATCTATATTGTATCATGAATAAAATGTACGTTTATGAGATTGGTCAATTATTCCATTCCTTTTTTACTCACAATTTGTACAGTGTCCCAACCTTTTGGAATCAGGTTTGTAAAAAAACCTAATTATTTAAAGTTTTTATAATATTTCATAATATTACAGATTATACTGTATTCTTGATCAAATAAATGCAGCCTCTGTGAGCATGAGAGAAAAAAATCTCTATTTGATTTTGGTATTCATATAGTTTTTCATTTTAAACAAAATGTTTATTTTAGTTATTCTAAATAGATCAAGTAGTTTAATACATAGAAGATTCAGACAATTATGTGCCATACATGCCAGTCCAATATAAAATGGTTCAGAGGCTCTTTAGACATTACAGGTCAGAAAATTGCAGTTTCATTTATCTATTAGCTCTGTTTGGTTTATTTTATTGAGTGTTTGAGTGCATTTGTTTCAGGGTCAGTATTCCTCGCTCAACTCTGCTGCCAGCGCACAAATACAAAGCCCATCGCCGCTGCAGTTTTGACCCCTCTGACAGCCTGGGTTTGCCCTCTGTGAGTTTCATACAGTCAAATCAGCATTAACATTGAATTCTCGACTGATAAGACTAAATATATATAGCGGCCAATTGCCCTGGGGATATTTGGCCTTTGAGACTATCTGCATTGACTAATAATGTGTGTGACAGCTTTATTAATAGATAGTACAAGTTTTTTAGTGTTTGAATATTTTTGTCTCTAGTAAAGACCTTTAACCTTTAGTTGTCTTGATAAATGTGATTCTCAAAATCTTGCAAAAACATGCAAATATTGCAGCACTGTTTGTCCGGATGGTCCAATCCCAGCCTGAACTCTGGCTCTCAGATGAGCAGTTTGGATCTGCGGGGGTCCATGGTGAAACCAGCATCTACGGGAGGGTCAGCCTCATCCTGGATTGACCATGAACCGGTGAGACATTAAAGCGGAACACAGTCCAGGTGTTTAACTGTTGCTCATTGCCCCTTCTACATATTTATCGTTGTTTTAAATGGCATTTCAGTATCACTTCATATGAAAACTGTAGAGTTTATAATATGTATTTTGTTACTGTTAATATCTGTTTTATAATGAACCTGCTTTAATGGCTACATTGGCGTGAAATCAGGCATCAGGGTGTTTTCCTGCGTATCATGCGTATCAGATAATCGGAAGATTTAGTTTTTCAGAAAACCATTGAACAAAAACAAACAAATGTGATCTTATTTAGAAATCTGATTGATTTCTTTTGAAAACCCAACAGCTGAAATGTGAACCCTGTGAACCCTCTCTGTACTTCCCTAATCATGTACTTAGTGCACTTTAAATACCCTGATGATGCACTTAAATATCCCAAACAAAGATACAGGCGGAACGCACGAGGAATAAACAGTCACTTCGCAGACAAATAAAAAAGAATCAGAAATTACCACAACTAAAGAGAATGAACTAAAAAAAGACTAAACAAGGACCAAAAAGGGAACAGAGAGGATTTTGGAAATCTTTTGGAAAAAAACTAAGTAAACCTGAGACGTTTGTGTTTCACCTTCATGGAAGTTTTGTGTCAAATGTGTAATGTTTGATTCATTGCAGTCTTCTAATATTACACAGACTTGTGTACTGTAGAAGAAAACCAAGGAAAGGCCTGGAGGCAATTCCATTTATAGATTTGAAGTAACATTTGTGTCATTCATATGTTGGTGGCTGTTCATCTCAGTTGTTTTCTATGGATGATTTGTTTCTGTAACATTAATATATATAATAATTAACATTAATATTTTTTTTAGGATTCATCCTTACGCAGTGCAACGAGACATCGGCATTCTGACCAGCTTCAAAATGTGGTTTGTTTGCCGCGGTATCGCTTTCAGCATTCACAACCCCATGGCCGCTCTTATGCTCTTGAGTGATTGCAGAATGTGTTTTTTTACTTTTACTGAAAGGAATACTTATGTACATGTTGTATTTCTGTATGTGTAATAATGGAACACTAATCATTTTGTATGGATGTGAATTGTTGGCTTCTGACCAGTGGTAGTGTTAGCTTGTTTAGTGAGTTTTTTTATTTTTTTTTATTAAATACAATGACCCCCCCCCCACCCCCAAACACACACACACACACACACACACACACACACACACACACACATGGAATAACCAATGTTTGTAAAAAAAAAAAAAAAAATTGTCATATCAATGAATGAATGAGGCAATGGCAAATAATGATATAGAGGTACAATAATGAATGATAATAATAATAAATAAATAAAAACAGTAATGTTCTTAAGTGAGGCAAATAAAGAGTTTTGTAAACTTTAACATGAAATGTGAAATTTCATATAAATTGCAACTAATATATATATATATATATATATATATATATATATATATATATATATATATATATATATATATATATATATATATATATATTATTATTATTATTATTATTAATTATTATTTTGTAGCTTTAAAAAGAAGATGATGCATCATCTGGCTTCAGCAGTGTGTTTTAATGTTACCTGAATAAATAAGCTTTCATTTGTTGTAAAGGATTATTCATCTTGTGGACGTGTTGGTTTCTCTGTATGTTGATCAGTTATAGCTGAGTTTAGTCAAGTTTTGGTTTGGCTCCAATTTTGTATTTTCCTCAAGCAATAATAATATAAAAAAAACACTTCCTTTCAACTTTATTCTCATTGGTCCATTTGTCTGATCTTCCCACGCGCTCAAATATAAAGGCGCTGAGACTATAGGAGGCAAATGAATGACACATTTACTGCAGGATTGAGCATCTGCATCTGCTGTTAATCATGACACCATCTACCTCAACAAGAAACACTTTTATTCTGCTGTTTTATCTGGTGAGTGTGGCGTTTATTTCTAATGTATAGTTATAGTCGAATAGTCGTTTTTTTATTAATAGTCATTTATCACGGATGTGACTTTTATTATTGTCGGTTTAGAATTGATGTGTGAATAAAGTGAGCTTCAAAATAAAGGTTCCAAATCAGAACCCCCAAAACCGTTTAAAGTTTAAATAGTTCTTGCTAAGGAGATGGAACGTGTTCCAAAGAACCTTTATTTAAAATGCGCTCTAGAAAGGCAGCTCTCTCGGTTTTGCGATTTTCGTAATACATAATGACATGAAATAATAAGTTTTCCATGAAAATCAGTTCCATTTCTGACATAATCCATATATAAATAATATTTAATAACGTAAGCGTTTCAAGACACTGAATGGAAAAAGCTGCTTCTCGCTTTCAGCTCACCTGGCCATTTGATAGGTTTTAGCCTTATTTGGATCACTTCAGAATTTAGTCACCAAAGAATTTCCAATTTAGTATGAGAACAACAAAACATGCCAGTTACTAGTAATCGTCTGCTCTCATTTCTACCCTCGGTTGTGATAGTTTAACCACAAGCTGACCAAATGAAGATCCCGATCTATCAACAGATCTCTAAACAGATCAGTTGAGGTGAGCCCTGTCTGTGTGAGCATTCAGTTTGATAAACAGGGAACCCCGATGCAGAAACAACCCACCCACTTAAAACCTGGGCACATAGTAATAACCTGGCTTATTTTTCTCAGCCTGTTTCCCTGTACATTTTGTGTGGTTTTCTGTGTAGTTTAAGTGACCAGGTCATTCAAAGCAAACTTGATAAGAATTTCTCGGTGGGTGTTTTTCACACGCATTGAGAAATTTCCATTTTGTGATCTGACCCTTATCTGTTTGTTCTTAGGCACAAAGACTGATTACGTGCATATGTGAATTTGTCAGTCCTCCTGTTATGCAACTGAGCAATGCAATGAAAACATGTAGATTGTCCTTCAGCTGCATTTTTTCCTTGACCCTTGTTGACACCAACCGGATGGTTGCAGTTTTTACTCTGGGTGACCCAGAACACCTGTTTGTGATTTCATCAATCTTTAACTCACTTGCTTTGATCTGATGATAGATCTCAGCTTGAAAACATTCTAGCTAAAAGCATCTGTAACGAGCTGCAATTAAGGTTGACAGACCCCCAAAACAAACATTTCTTAATAATAGATCTTGCCATTAAATGTCACTTTAAATGCACACCCTTTAAGTTAATGCACTTATCTCCATATCAACAATGTGTCATCATAATGTTCCTTCTGGGTCAGAACTATGATGTTGCCTACTTGTTTTTGAACTGATTATGCAATCTGAAAACTGATGGGAACATAGCGATAAAAAAACACCTTTTGTTGATTCCTTTCGTAAGATACTAAAATGAGCCAGAGGTCTCAGATTGAGACCAATTACGCAGTTTTTGACTTCTCTTAGATTTTGAAAAGGCATTCTGATAAAACTTTTCACTGTTGTTTTCCTCTCACAGTTTTTTACATTTCTACACGTCAACGTTATTGGTAAGTTTATACCACTTCCATTTCTTTCATGTCATTCACCTTATTTCTGAAATACAAGCCACAGTCTGCCTACTTCAATAGTATTGTGTGCAATAACCATTATGGCGCCACTGACTTCGTCTATTAGCGACTCATATATTGCCCATTATCTTGAAACTGGAAGAAAATTCTAAATAAAGAGTCCAAAAGGGGACAGTTCTTAAAAGAACCATTTTTGAAGAACATTTTAATAATTAAAAGAATATTTTCCCACTTTAACCCCCCTCCCCCCCCCAATAGATTCCACAGATCTTAAAAGTTACACATGGAACCATCAATGCCAGTAAAGACCGTTAAGACTGTATTTGAACAATCTTTTCATAATGAACGCATTATAATAGCTAAACCTCATGTTTTAACCCAATTTGATGTACTAATGAATTGTAGACTAAGTAGTAGCAACTGTGGTATATGCAAACCATGTTTAGCTTTCTGATGGTGTTTTACCAGAAATGATTACCTCACCACTTCATAACCATAAATTTTTGTGTAATGTCTAAAGAAGATTACACTAAAATTTACTCATGAAGCATGACCTAGTGTGCCCTTTTAGTAAGAACAGTGGTTAGTTCCTCAACCTTTTATTTAGTTCTATCGTACTGTATACTCATACGTCAGTTACTGGCGCATCTGGATGCAATCATCACTAGACAAATGATAGCTTAAAAGTCTTGTAGGGGGACTCTTATAACTACCTAGCAACTATTCCAAAAACATTAGCAAACCATCTTGAACAGCTGTGGTGAGTGGTGCAAAACTCATACTTGAGTGAAACTGAAAAACCATGCTGCTGGACCATGTGTAGATTAAAAGTGACAGATGAGTTGGTTAAAAATAGTCAGTCTGTCCCTTTTAGAACCTAACTGGAATTTACAAGCAGCGGTTCGTGTACTCATGGCCTTTACTGACCAAATTATTGCACCTTTTGTTAGATTAAAGCTTTGATTTCTGCAAATTGACTATAGGGAGTTTTTACTCAGCTTTTATCTAAACGATTTTCCCTCAAGTTTCACAATGTCTGTAATTTGTGTATGAGTGTGTACTTCGAAATCAGTCGCCAGTCACTTCAAAACTCGTGTAATCATGCTGTATGTGCTTTTACTCCTGCAAAGCTAGAAATTACTTTTGATGTCTTTTTTTTTTTTTTTTGCATTCTGTTTCGCACGTAGGTTATAACGGACAAAAGTGCGAAAGTAATTATTACCAGAAATCCACTCAGGAAATCCAAAGATGTGAACGCTGCAATCAAGAGTGTTCTGGTTAGTAGTAGCACAACATTTCCCAGCATTCGAGTTTCGAAAATGAAACAGGGTTGTTTTGCATTCTGAATTAATGGTGTCTTTATTCTTACATGCTTAAGAAACATTCCCGATCTTACTCTGTGTGATGCATCAGTGCATATTATTACATTATTACATACTTCAGCAAATTTGTATAAATTTTTCCAGCTGATGTCACTAAGGATTTTTTTATTTGGTAGGGAAATGTGGGAATGCCCACAACTCATCATTATATTTTGCATGGGATAAAATCAACCCAGTTTCTCATCACTGAATATCCTTTTCACTCAGAAAAGTCATGTAACACATGCAAAAAACGTCTCGCACTGCATCCTCTAGTGGACACTATGGGGAATGAAACACCCACTATGCTATGCCTCAGTGCATTGCCTGTCCACTTGGTGAGTGAGCAGTAAAAATAGTGGCAAACATACACCAATTTAAAAAGAGGGGCATGCCAATAACGCCTGGACAGCTAATATTTAAGGAGGGACATCCAGTTCAGTAAAGTTGGGAACATAACTGTCCTCAACAGCTATTTTTCTAAAAGCTCCATAGTGCTTTCAAACACACTGAACAAACAAATGGCTTCTCAAGACAAAGAAAGTTGGTGTTTCCAACTTTTCATAATCGAGGGATTATGACATCAATGAAAAAATTGCTATATATAGGCCTAACATTGTTATAGAGGTGTTTGGATATTTAATTTTAAAAAAATAATCGTACATATTGTGCCTTTTAAGACGTGAACGCAATGGTCAAACACGTCCATCTACGATGCATGCTTACAATGGAAAACCTATGCAAGCAGAATAAACGAATAAAGGCAATTGAAACTCTTTCTCACACAATTTTTATTTATATCTCACAATTATTAATTTTTTACCCGAAAAGATGTTAGATATAAACTCAGAAGTGTGAGAATAACAATTAAGATTGTGAGATAAAAAGCCGCAATTACATTTATAAAAATGTTATTCTGTGGCAGAAACAGACTTTCATAAAAAAAAAAAAAACATGTGCAATGCAAATGCAATGCAAAAATTATTTCCCCCCCCCCCCTCATCTAGCATGTTTGTATAGAAAAACTGTGCAGGGGAATGAAAAAAATGCGTGAAGAGCCCTTAATCTGGATTAAGTGTAGTTTGAAAGTTTTTTTATATTAATTTAATAAACAGTTGATTGGAATGTTCAGGATGTTTTTGTAGAATTTGTGTTCATTGACTGCTCTATGTTTTTGTGTATTTGGGTGGAAACAGAGGATAAAAATGAGAAGGAAGTTACTCCATGCACTCAGACCAGCAATAGAGTTTGCCTCTGTAAACCAGGTTTTTATTGCACTAGTGGGAAACAATTATCAAACACACTGCCATCAACCATGTGTTCCCTGTGGAAAAGGCATGTTTCGCAGCACACCATCTCTGGAAGACTGCAGTCCTCATACAGAGTGAGTAAGATTCATTCAAATGCTACTGTTTTGCAATAATACCTTAAATACATACGGAAGCCCATTTTTGCCATGGAATGAAAGATAAAAATGGTATTTGAGACTTACAAATATTTAACTAGACAAAATGCACCACACAGTAGTTACAGGAAACAAAACACAACAATACAAAAACCTGATGGATATGGGGAAACACGTGAAAATGCCCCTATTATACCATTTTTAAGGTTCCTAATATTGTTTTGGGAGTCTCCTATAGTAGGTTTACATGCAGGCAATGTCAAAAAACACTTCAGTTTCCTCAAAATATGCATTTAATATCCCCAAAAAATAACCAGAGTATTTGAGGAATATCAAACCAGTGCTGCCTTACAAACACACAACATTAAGACCAACCTGCTCTTGTCTCATGCATTCTCTCTCTGTATTTTTCCACAGTTGTGCTCGGTTGGGAATGATAATGCTCAGAGAGGGCACAGCGACACAGGACAATGAGTGTGGGAATGCCACAACAGTGAAGCCAACCTCATCCTCTACCAAAAATATCATTACTACCACCACTTTCAATAGCACGTCCATTCCCATGACAGGTACTGACAAAACATGACACTGGATTCACTGTTGGGAGGTGTTGTCTGTATATACCTTTTTGGAAATCAATGTATAAAATATATTTGAAACTTAAAGTGAGGGAAATAGTAACCAGATTTATATAACTAAATAACTCAAACTAAAATAAAAATTAAGAAAAACTATATAGATTTAAAAAAAATAAAAAATAAAAAAATAAACTACAAAAAAATTACAAAACATACAAAAAAATTTGTAAATCAAAAAGAAATGGTAAAATATAAAACTATTTATTCTAATTATTTATTGACTATAATATTATCATATTATAAAGTATAATAGTATCTCAATGCTAATAAAATAACACTGATAAAGGACAACATTTTGCAAAAAGAAAATTAAGCCTGTTGTAGAAATATTAGGATTTTTGCAGCATAGTTTTCATGACAATTAAGCACAATTGTCATTACCATAATGCAAATATACATGTGTGTGTGTGTGTGTGTGTGTGTCTGTAAATAAATAAATAAAATTTTGTGTGAAGAGTCCGTTATCTGGATTAAGTGTAGTGTGAAAACAATTCAACAGTACAATTCAAAAGTTTTTAATATTAATTTAATAAACAGCAGATAAGATGTACGGATGATTTTGTAGAATATTTGTTGATTGACGGCTCTCTCTGTTTTTGTGTTTTTGGGTGAAACAGAGGATAAGAAGGAAGTTACTCCATGCACTAGAGTTTGCATCTGTAAACCAGGTTTTTATTGCACTAGTGGAATTAATTTGGACACAAACTGCCATAAACCATGTGTTCCCTGTGGAAAAGGCACGTTCTCCAGCACAGCATCTCTAGAAGCATGCACTCCTCATACTGAGTGAGTAAGATTACATTATTCTTTCTTTTTTTTCCAGTTACTTCATAAATGAATAATTGCCATTTCTCTCCCTTTTGTAAATTTGACTTTTCAGAAAGGATGAATAAATTAAATCTAAACAATTTTCTATTTTTCAACCAACATTGCAATTTGCGCTGTGGGCTGTACCACTAGCGCAGGGGTGTGGCCACGGAATGCTTGAATGCAATGTAGCCTACTAAAACCGTAACATTGACGATCCAAATTCAGTACACACTTTATTAATAAAGCATACTGTATTTTCAAACAAGCAAAATAGCCCGGAATATGGAAGCATACATTGCACACTAAGCACATTATGCGATATATAAAAGTGGGTAACACTTTAGTATAGGGTCCAATTCACACTAATAACTAGTTGCTTATTAGCATGTCTATTATTAACATATTGGCTGTTTATTAGTGCTTATAAAGTACATATAATGCACGACATCCATAATCCTTCCCAATACCCTAAACTTAACTACTACCTTATAAACTATTAATAAGCAGCAAATAAGGAGTTAATTGAGGCGAAAGTCATAGTTAATGGTTAGTTAATAGTGAGAATTGGACCCTAAAATAAAGTGTGACCAAAAAGGGATCTAAAAAACCCAAGTTTGGTATACAGTTTATTAATAAAATATATAGCCTTCTACGTACAAGAAAGCAGATGAGGCAACGATATGAACACAACGTGCTGAATTTCACATTAAGTTTTCCCCCATATAAATAAACAAATGTGGCTTTATAGAGGAAGACAGTGTTGTAAAAAGGCAAATTCAGTATAAATTGCAAGGCAAGCAGATGTGGCTGGAATATGAACGCAATTCGCAAAGTCTGATGTTAAGTGTTTTCCTCCAATAAAACCATTATTTAAAAATGCATTAAAAATGTCTAATGCATTAAGACAGTGATATTAAAATAAGAAAGCAGGCTACATACCACAAATGATGCATCTTAACTGGTCAGCAGCTCATACCAACAATGCTCTAGCCACAGCGAAAGTGGTAGCTATGCATAACAGACATTATAATTACAAAGTTTTTAAGTTTTTTAAATGTTGATTTTATAGTTCCAACATTACCTCAAACCATCTAACTGGTAGCTGATACAACTGTGGAAAGTCCGTGGCAGCTGAGCATATAAATGTGTAAAGTACAGCCATGAAAAAAAGTCAGAAAACCAGTGAGTATCTGGGGTGACCTCCATTTGCAACATCTCCTTCACATAGAGTTGATCGGGTTGTTGATTGTGGCCTGTGGAATGCTGGTCCACTCCTTTTCAATGACTGTGTGAAGTTTCTGGATATTGGGAGGAACTGGAACATGCTGTTGTATACTCGATCCAGAGCGTCCCAAACACGCTCATTGTGTGACATGTCTGGTGAGTATGCTGGCCATGCAAGAACTAGGATGTTTTCAGCTTCCAGGAATTGTGTACAGATCCTTGCAACATGGGGCGTGCATTATCATGCTGCAACATGAGGTGATGGTCGTGGATGAATGGCACATCACGGTACCTCTGTGCTTTCGAAATGCCATCAATAAAATGCACCTGTTTTCGTTGGTCATAACACATGCCTGCCCATATCATAACTCCACCGCCACCATGAGCTACTCAATCCACACATTGACATCAGCAAACCACTCACCCACACAACGCCATACACGCTGTCTACCATTTGCCCTGAACAGTGAAAACAGGGATTCATCCATGAAGAGAACACCTCTCCAAAGTGCCAGACGCCATTGAATGTGAGCATTTGTCTACTCAAGTTAGTTACGACGACGGGAATGGAGATGAGATTCCCTGAGAAGGTTTCTGACAGAGATTCTGTGCAGAAATTCTTTGGTTATGTAAACTGATTGTTGCAGCAGATGTCCGGGTGGCCGGTCCCAGAAGATTTTGGAGGTGAAGATGCTGGATGTGGAGGTCATGGGCTGGTGTGGTTACACACAGTCTGCGGTTGTGAGGCCGGTTGGATGTACTGCCAAATTCCCTGAAACACCTTTGGAGACGGCTTATGGTAGAGAATGAACATTCAATTCACAGGAAACAGCTCTGGTGGAAATTCCTGCAGTCATCATGACAATGGCATGCTTCCTCAAAACTTGCAAGATCTTTGGCATTGTGCTGTGTGATAAAACTGCAGATTTTAGAGTGGCCTTTTATTGTGATCAGCCTAAGGCACACCTGTGCAATAATCATGCTGTCTAATCAGTATCTTGATGTGTCACACCTGTGAGGTGGATGGATTATCTCGGCAAAGGAGAAGTGCTCACTAACAGAGATTTAGACAGATTGTGAACAATATTTGAGAGAAAAACTCTTAGATCTTAAAGTTCAGCTCATGACAAATGGTTCCAAAAACAAGTGTTGTTTTTCTAATTTTGTTCAGTATGATTGCTATCTTAATGCCTTTTTAATGCCTTAATGTCACATTAAGCGTTTTCAAATATTTTTTTTTTCTTAGGAGGAAAACACGTGTGCATGTCGAGTTCATATTCCGGTCACATCTGCTTCCCAGTAGGCAATATAGTTTGCAACATTAATAAGGTGTATATCAAATTAGGCCTTTTTATACCACTATCTTTTTAAAAAAGGAAAACATTCATTTCAGCATGTTGGGTTCATATTCTCATCTGCTTTCCTGTACGTAGTAACCTATACTTTATTAACAAATTGTAGCAATAAATATAATGAATTTGGGATTTTTACATCACTGTCCCTTGTGTCACGTTTAGCATTTTATTTATAATGGTTTTCAATGACACTTGCAACGTGCATTTTTGCGCATCAATTGCTTTCATATTCTGGAGAGAGAGAAAAAAGAAAAAAAGAATGTATGGTTAAATCTTTTTCTTCTTGCATTTGCACCACATGGTCTGAAAATTGAATTGTGAAGTGTTACACAGTTCTGATGTAACAATAACCCACTGAGGACAAGTAGCCCAAAAAGGAGCACAAATAAACAGAATTTAATAATGACATGAATGTGAGTAGACTTGACAAAACTCACTACACAGTAGTTACAGGGGAAAAAATACACTAATACACAAAACTGATGGACATGGGGAAACACAAGACCATACCCAATGACGAAGTGGAACTAATAAATGACAATAAACTAATGAGAAGACACATGAACTAAAGAACAAGGATCACATCAGGGGTATATGGAAGGCAGATGGAGCAAAAGTCTATAAATGGAACTCACAAGATTTTTTTATCCATAGATGCACATTATGGTCATGTTAAAGTGACCCTATAATGCAATTTTTAAGGTTCCTAATATTGTTTTGGGAGTCTCCTACAATGGGTCTACATGAAGGCAATGTCAAAAAATGCTTTAGTTTTCTCAACTCACTATCCAACGACTCTCAAACAAGTCTATGATTCACTCTCTATAAACCCCTTCTTTTCCATACTCTTCTCTGATTGGTCAAATGTGCCAGTCTGTTGTGATTGGTCTACCGTGCATAGAGCATGTGGGGAAATGACACGCCCATTGCAATAGTTCCGTATTTTGAGCACTCAAAAAAATTAAATAAACATCTATTATAGGGCTGCACGATAAATCGAAATTAAAATCGTAATCGCAGTTAGGCTAAAGCTGTGATTGTCATGTGTAACTTCCAGTAAAGAACGGTTTTGTGATCAGGAGTAAATCTCCATTTGAAGGCCAGAGGGCGCTCTCACGCTGAAACTCCAAATACGTGTTATTAAATGCGTTATTTTCACGTGCACGCTTTCAAACAGCTGTCATTATCGCGAGTGATTTATTCTATTTCATAATCGTACGATTATATCATCCACAATTTTTTGTGTTCCTTGTCAGTGAACTACGTCTCTGTGTAGTAAATGCTGCTCCATCTCAAAGCAAGTGATGGAGATTTACTACTGATTACAGAACCGACTTGTTCAACCAACACCGACGTGTTCACCTTCTCTGGTTTAAGCAGCGGTCTCTTACTTTACTTTTAAATTTCGCTTGAAAGCCAAATTCCCTGTGCACAATTGCATGCTCAGACTCACATTGAACGCGTCTTTCTCACTCTCTTCATATGATCAGTGAAATCTGACTCCTGCTGCACTGTGCTGCGGCTCTGCTGTGCACGCTGTATAGAGTAGAACATTAACATTATAATTATCAGTTTCAGTCAATCCATTGTCCAACTGAACTAAATGGTTTTTATTCCTAAGAACAAAAGCATACGTGCATACCACTGTATCATTAAAAATGTTTATCATTGTCAAATATGCAAATATAGTCTCAAATACAGAAGTTGCATTGGCTGCTGTGAGTGTTGCCATGCAAACATTGATAAACAGTGCTTTGACAGTCAAATTTCACATTCCATTTAAAGATTTTTGGCCCTATCTAACTTCCATATGACAAATAAAGGAATTACACTACAAGGAACCAGGAAGCATGACTAAACAGGAAACATGTTTACGATGAAATTACAAAATAAGAGACAAAAATAAATGATTATAAGCCAAACCAAAACAGACATGGCATCTGCTTTTTTTCTCAGAACTGTTTTTATTTTTATGATGGAAACAAGCTTCCATAAAATTGAAATAAAAAAGAATAGTAAATGAGAATCCTTCAGACTTGCATTCGATCCATACAGGGGCCAGAATATCATACAGGTTGGCTCTTTTGAATTTCAGTAAGATAGCATTGTGGCAACTAATATTTTAGCAGGCTTAAATATATTTTATAAGCATGTTTTGAGGAGCTATGCCATTTACACAATTGGCACTAAGCAGCTAGTCCTTCATTTAACAATTCAGCTGTTTTAAAAAGGGGATGAACACAGCAGAAATTCATTTGAAGGAAAGACGAACAGTCATATGTGGTCAAACAGTCATATGTGGTCACACAGTAGCAAGTTTCACACTTTTTTATTCACTCTTTCTCTGTCTGTTGCTCACTTTCTTTATCTCTCACACACACATTTATCTTTGAGGTTTCTACTTGTCACCTCTTTTTGTTTTTTGTCATATGTGTATGGGAATCAACACACAGCCACTTTGAAGAGTACAAGCAGCTATAAATAGTTAAATACTGTATGGTTAGAAGATAAACCCTATCACAATTTAGTATGAAAATATAAGTCAGAAAGAAGAACAATCATATTTAAGTATGCAAAGTACAGTGCTATCAGCTCTGTCGGTTATTTTGAGGTCTGAACATTGTTCATATGGGAAAGTTCAATTTAAGGTTGAATTATTTGCAGATTATTTAGTAGAGGATTAAGAACAAACACTAACCAGAGTATATGAGGGAATATCAAACCAGTGCTGCTTACAAACACACAACATTAAGTCCAACCTGCTCTTGTCTCATGCATTCTCTCTCTGTATTTTTCCACAGTTGTGCTCGGTTGGGAATGATAATGCTCAGAGAGGGCACAGCGACACAGGACAATGAGTGTGGGAATACCACAACAGAGAAGCCAGCCTCGTCCTCTACCAAAAATATCATTACTACCACCACTTTCAATAGCACGTCCATTCCCATGACAGGTACTGACAAAACATGACACTGGATTCACTGTTGGGAGGTGTTGTCTGTAAAAAAAAAAAAAGTAAACTTAAAGTAAGGAAAATAGCAACCAGATAACTAAATAACTAAAATAAAAATAAAAACTATACAGAAATATTAGGATTTTTATTGCAGTGTTTTCATAACAATTAAGCTCAATTCTCACTACCTTAATGCATATATTTATATATAATTTTTTTTTAACTAAAAATGTAAGTATGTATGTATATATGGTAGTGTATGTTGTGCTGATTTAAATAATACATAATATAATGTAAAAAAATAAAAATAGTTCTGTTACATTAACTTTTGTTTTGTTGTCATCAGCAGGGGTCACTGTACAACTCAAAGACAAGGCAGAAGAGATCCAGTCCCACTTGCTGCTGCTATTAATCTTAATGTTGATAATCTTGTTCATGGCTGGATTCTGTATCCTGAAGAAAAGCGTGGCAAAGAAAACCCTTTTAAAATGGTTTGGTATGATATAAAGATCAAATGCAGTGGATCTTTTGAATACTTCAGAATTGAATAGGACTTGAAATCAACACAAATAACACAACTCTTTAATGATGCTGTATTTGTCAGCAGTCATTTTTTTGTGTATTTTCAAAAACTAAATTTAAACCCAAGAAACAACTTTTGGAACCACAGCATTGTATTGTCATGTCTAAAGTGCAGTGTAGTGGCTATTAGTGGCCTGGAATCCACCCAGATCAGTTATTACTGTAAAATGCATTGCATTTTCTCTCACGTGTTTTAATTCCCATAAGGTCAGATTCAGCATAAACATTCACAGTGTTTCAGAATGACATGCATTTAACACATCCATAACAACCCGAGAAACCACAGAACGCCTAAGCACGCAACAAACAGCTCACACTATCACTGTTGCGCCTACTTGAGCTGCTCACAGTGTCTGACATATGCACCCTATTGACTTATTTCTTGTTTTCATTTTCAGGTTTTATAAACAGACAACGTGTAAGTACTTCTGTGTGATTGCATGTCAAAATAAATGAAATTGATTTTGTTCAAATAACTGATTGTTTAAAGGAATGGTTCACACAAAAATGAATATTTGCTGGAAATTTACTCACCCTCAGGCCATCAAATAAGTAGATGAGTTTGTTTCTAAATCACAACAGATTTGGAGAAATTGACATTCCGTCACTTGCTCAGCAATGGATGCTCTGCAGTGAATGGGTGCCGTCAGAATGAGAGCCCAAACAGCTGATAAAAACATCACAAGTAATCCACACCACTCCAGTCCATCAGTTAACACCTTGTGAAGCCAAAAGCTGTGTTTGAAAAGAAGAAATCCATCATTACGGCATTTTTACTCCTTAAGACAGTTCTGGATAAAACACCAGTCCATAAGTCCTGTTTTGATCTGTGCAGATTTCTCTCCTGATTCAGACTTTTTCACTGAAGAAAGCGTTTTTATGGAAAGAGGACTCAAATTTTTATCCAGAAGCAATGGTTTGAAGTTAAAAGCTTCTTGATGGATTGGTTTCTTTCAAACACACAGCTTTTGCCTTCACAAGACATTAATTGATGGAATGTTTTTATTACCTGTTTGGACTCATTCTGACGGCACCCATTCACTGCAGAGGATCCATTCGTGAGCAAGTGATGGAATCTTAATTTCTCCAAATCTGTTCCTATGAAGAAACAAACTCATCTACATCTTGGATGGCCTGAGGGAGAGTAATTCTCCAGCAAATTTCAATTGTTTTAAGTGTTCCTTTAAAATAAAATTCCTTTAAAATGATCAGGTTTCCTTTAATTTTGTTTATTGGTCCCTGTAGGAAGATTATCCACCCCAGAGTCAAACTGAATATGACAATCAAATTTTGTCTAATTCCCAATTGGAGACTACAGTACCAGTCGGCAGTGCTGGCAGAGAGGTCAAAGGTCAGAGTACGGGGCCCATGCCCCAATCCGGAGCTGTGCAGCAGGTCACAATGGAGCACAATGGGAAGGGTGAGAACGTCAGCAATACTGTTGGTGAGTCCCCTAAATGTCTTTATGTTAAATTTGCATTGCATTGTATTTGAATTTGAACTCACTGTACATAATCTTCATAGAAGATTTAAAGGATTAAAGTCTGTCATGATTAAACACAAAAAAGCACCACAAAATGGGTATTATATTTCAAACAATAAATAGGTATTTTTTAGCATCTTCGCTTCTGATATAGCTCTTGAATTGAAGTTTATTTTATCACTTGGATCTGTTGAATGACTTCTGGATTATAGTTCATAAATCATATGAACACTGCACAAAATGCTGCTTTTCCTCAGTATTTTGTCTGGTTTTCTGTTATGGATACATTTACTTGACACGAGATTTAATGTGAAAAATGTATCAAAATTAAGTGTATACATACCTAAAAGGGACATCAGATGCCGATTTTCCACAAGTTGGTATTGATGAAATGTCTGCAACATTCTTTGGTTAACATTCATGGTCGTGTAAAACAACCCTGTTTTTTACCTTGTCAAAAACAGCTGAATCCACAGAGAACCGTTTCAGTGCGTGCCTCTTTAAATGATAATGAGCTACTGCTCACCCCGCACCGCTCATTGTGTATTCGGTGGCACAGAACTATTTTTTCCATCTGTTGAACAATAAAAAGACTGATATAAAATCAGAATCAATCCTGCTATCTATCACAAACTCGAGAATTTAAATCGACAGAGGAGCTTGCACTTAGAACAAACAGATGATATACTTGTGTTGATGATAATATTGTTATCTTTATAGTTATCATTCTTGGTGTGAACTGGCCTTTATGCACTATTCTATCACAATTTGTAGTATAAATAGTGTGAGTAGTGCAATCACACTGAAAAATCCCAAAAGAAAAGTGCATTTTAAAAACCCGAATGATGCACTTGAACATGAGGTTTGGAATGTTGGACACTTCATGCACTCAGGGTCTATCAGACTCCATAATGAATGACAAAAATAACCTTATATAATTCATACACATGGTTGAGTACATAATTCATAAGTACATAGTGTATAAGTGCATAGTGCGTCATTTGGGACACAGCTTTTTAAAAACAAAACAAATCCTTTATGTCCTCAGTGGCTCTGATGTTGGGAAAAATGGAGACTCTTAAGTTCACTTTTACATCTAACTAGAAAACTTTTACATTTCACCACAGCTGCTTGAGTACGGAGATAATGGTGGACAGCGTACAACTGGCTGAGGGCGGGAACATGCTAATGTCAGCAGTCGTGGGCGGGGCTTGAGCAATATGATGTCATATTGCCTTGAAAATTTAGACTGTTTAGGGTTTTTGGGATAAAAAAAAGGAGTGAATGGATTTTTATCATTTTAAGGTGGTTGTGTCCACACACTTCTAAGACACATTTATGAGCAAACACCATGTTAAAGTGCATTTTTTATCCAAAAAAAATAACTAATCGTGCCATTGGGGTAAGAAAATAATTATCCTTTTTGTGTTTCAAAGAAGACAGAAAATGATTCTGTGTCTAATAATTAAAAGGATGATTAGCTGTCTATTTATGGGCAGCTATTAATTTGCAAGCCAGAAGCATTTTGCAATTCCTTCCAAAGAATATTTATTTTTTGATAGTACTGGCAAACCACTTTAGGAGGTTGGATCTTAAATGTTTTTAAATTGTTTGTTTGACGTGTGATTAAGTTCTTCTGACATTTAACTTCTGGAACAGACACGCCTCATGTTTCCTCAGCACTTAATCACAGAGCATTTTATCTTCAAATACTCTATTGTCTTTATTCCCATTTTACTTCCTGTTTTGTGTATATGTGTTTGTGTGTGTTTGCCAAGACTCAGTAGCCTGTAATAATAAAAACACTCAAGCTATGACAAACTGACCAAGAATAAAACTTGAATCAACAAGCAATGCCAGTCAGACTATTTACTGTTCCTGTTGGAGTTTATTCAAAAACACCCAGTCTCGTTTCCTCTCAGACACAGACACAGGCACACAAACACATATAAATATATATGTATAAATAATTTGTTTGTTTTTTGATGAAATCTTCTCACAAAGGCTGCATTCATTTGATCAAAAATACAGTAAAATCAATAACATTGTAAAATATTATTACAATTTAAACTAACAGTTTTATATTTGAATATATTTTAAAATACAGTTTATTCCTTTGATGGCAACTTGAAAAAATACTGCTTATTTTTTATTTTTTTGGAAACCATCATTTAAAAGTCTTGGATTTCTAAAAAAAAAATGATGAGGGAAAAAAATCATTGATAATGAGAACCATTATTAATAATAATGCATAAGTAATAATGATAATACAAAAAAGAAAATGAGCTCAAATCAGTATATACAAATGATTTCTGAAGGATCATGAGACACTTAAGACTGGAGTAATGATGCTGGAAATTTAGCTTTGCATCACAGGAATAAAACATGACATTTTAAAATAGAAAAGTTATTTAAAATGGAAATAATATTTAATATTATGGCTGTTTTTACTGTATTATTGATCAAATAAATGCAGCCTTGGTAAGCACAAGAGATATAAGTAAATAATAACGATTCCAATTAGATTTCGGTCTAAAAGGTACCTTAGAATGCAGTATACTTATGCTGCCTGATAACGCCTAGGGCTTTAATAGGGGTCAGTTTTGATTTTAAGTTGCCAATCATGTTGACTTCATCATCATTTGTCTATTTTAGGATCCATCTACATCTACTCTCCTGGAATGGTGATTTTGGGCTCCAACTCGGGTGATAAAAAGGAAGAGGCAGGACTTTGCGAAGAAGGCGTTCCCCTCATCAGCAGACCGCAGCAAGAGTCAAATCCACCCTCGCAAGAGGTCAGAATCAGAATAAGCGCACCGGAAGAGGCTGAGGAGGAACTGAGCTTGAGTTTTCCTGTGCCAGCAACTGAAAAAGTGAGAACTTGAACATGTGGTTTCTTGCATGAACTTCAGAATGGCCTTCAGGAAGATACCAGGTTGAATCACAAGGCTGAAAACACACAAGCTGCCAGTTTTAAGATTCCCGGTAAAGGATGGCATCAGAAAGGCCCAAGTCATGGTTTCAGTTCCAGAGAAACATGCACACTGGCTAAATGTACAGGCTACCTTGATTGCAACGTATGTCAAATACAGAATGTGCAGATGTACCAGATGGGAATCAACAAGTAATGATTTTAGCTTTTTTTGCACATCAAGAAAAAAGATTTATGCTTAATTTAAGTCGGTCAATTTTTATAAATGCACATGTCGGTATTGCCGCTTCAGCAAAACTGGGGCAAAAACAAGCATGAAGACTGTGCACAGGAGGTACAGACAAAAGGGTGAGAACAACACCCACCACGAAGGTGTTAGGAGTTTTCATAACGTGCATCCTATAAGACAGTATAA
This sequence comes from Carassius auratus, assembly GCF_003368295.1. NCBI lineage: Eukaryota > Metazoa > Chordata > Actinopteri > Cypriniformes > Cyprinidae > Carassius > Carassius auratus. The sequence goes on along the minus strand of NC_039278.1, from coordinate 15,991,845 downwards.
ATGACACGCACATGGCGTGTATGAATTGTTTTATTGTTTTAAGTGAGTGGTCGAGAACCTAACGACTAGATCTATATGTTTTTTAAACAGACTTTTGCTCTACTGTGTGGGTGTTTCATATGCATGTCTGAAAAATACCCAACCTCACCTTCGGAAAGAAGTGTCTGATTTGACTGTTGTAGGAGGTCGTGTTGGGACAAGCTGTATTCACCCTGCAACCTTTACAGAGCATGATCAAAATGACATTTCTAGTGTTGCAGTAGAAGACGCTTCTCACATCTCACATCCTCCAGACACTTGAGCTTGTGTTGTTTTGCATGTTTTTTTTGTAATTTGTCAATGAATGTGTTCTGATGCTTTATTATTATGAATTCAATAAAGTCCATTCCTTCAGCAATTACAGAATGTCTCTCTCTCTATCATACTGTCTTTCTATCATTCTGTTGTTTTTTTCTACTGTTCTATCATTTATTCTCTGTTCTTTTTCTGTATCATAATCTACCATTCATTCTCACTGTCAT